>NW_026782524.1:0-73232 GCF_031769215.1 Ylistrum balloti | reverse complement strand
GTCAGAGGTCAAAGTCACAATGTGATGTAACAGGAAAAATGGTTTTGTAGCATATCTTGTGCTGGTTTACACAGGGTATTTGTTGGCTCATCAAGGTCAGGTGAGCAATATAGGCTCACTTGGGCCTCTTCTTTCAGTGGACAAACCTTTAATTTATAGAAAGTTGTTTAATCTATCATTTCTCTTTGTTAAACAGAGATCGAGATTGAAAATGACCAGGATAGGGGAGATGATGATGATGACAGTATTTCTGAAGATGACAGTGCGACTGAAGAGTCTGATGCATATCCTGTTGAAGGTTATTTTTCATGCTTGTGGTTCTTTTTTATTTATTTATTTTTTTTAGGTCATGAGTTTCCTTTATACTACATAGGTGGTATATTCAAGTTACACACATTGTTTGAGCCTTTTGCATTTACATTACATTACATTTGTATGAAGCTTTTATATTTAATGAAATATCTTATTAATTTTAAGGTCACAAGTTCAAGGTCAGTGGAACTTTGTCAAACCTTATACACAAATATAATTGATGACTCAAACTGGTGTCATTACTTTGATCAAATGTCACATAGCCTAAATGAAGATCACCATGATGATCCAGTAGGTTTAGGTTTAGTTGGGCTGTTTCTGGTAATATTGTAATGATAAAGAGTTATGTCTGCATTAAAACATAAAAAGTGTTTTGACTGTATTGCAGTTCCAAAGGCCATATCTTTGCAAAAGAAAACATCAAAAAAGCATGAAAGAGTACGACGGAGTGAGTCCAAACCTGTTGTTAATTGCAGGAGAAAGAGGCCATAAACAGAGAATTTGGACACTTCATTCAGATGCTAAAGGTGCCAGGAAAGGGAGATATAGACCTAGTTCTCAAAAAAGAAAAGTGTTTGTTAAAGCGAACATGGAGGAATGTTAAGGACGCTGTGCACAACATCATCATAAAAAACAAAAAGTGTTGATAAGGTTATTATGTTTCATTGTTTTTGTACGAGTTTCTTCTTCATCTTTTTTCTTCTCTTTTCATAATTGAGATAGGTTTGATATTTGATATACATGTTCATGACTGAAAGACGGTGTGTCGCATACAAAAATTAGGGGCCAGACCCCCTTTTGTAACAGAGTTATTGCCCTTTTTAAAAAAACTTGTTCGGAGCATAACTCTCTTCATAATTGAGATAGGATGATGATATTTGGTATACATGTTCATGACTGAAAGACGGTGTGTCACATAAAATTAGGGGCCACGGCTTTTTTATAATGGAGTTATTGCCCTTTGTAAAAAACACTTGTTCGGAGCATAACTCTCTTCGTAATTGATATAGCATGATGAAATTTGGTATACATGTTCATGACCTAAAGACGGTTTGTCCGGTGCAAAAATTAGGGGCCGTGACCCTTTTATTACAGAGTTATTGCCCTTTTTAAAAAAACTTGTTCGGAGCGTAAATCTCTTCATAACTGAGATAGGATAATGATATTTGATATACATGTTCATGACTTAAAAGACGGTGTGTCGCATACAAAAATTAGGGGCCATGGCCCTTTTATAATTAAGTTATTGCCTTTGTAAAAAAAGTTTTTTTTTTAAGTCCCCTGCCGGTGAAACTGGAGGGGACTATAGTGTTTGTCTCCATCTGTCCCTCTGTCTGGATGTTGGTTTCCAGATGATAACTTGAGAACAGAGAGATGGATTTGGATCAAACTTCATACAGTGGTAGCTTATGAGGTGATACAGTGTGGGATTTTGTTTCGGATCGAAAGGTCAACTACAAAGGTCACTGTTACTAAAAATAGAAACTGTTGTCACATTTAAGTTTCTGGACAATCACTTGAGAACAAATGGATGGATTTGGATGAAACTTCATACAATGGTAGCTTATAAGGAGGGGACTATAGTGTTTGTCTCCATCTGTTCGTCTGTCCATCTGCAAACAGTTAAGTAGCATTTGCTCCCATTCAAAAGAACATTGGTGTGCTTATTAGCAGACATGGGGTTATTTGCTGATAAATACAGTAATTTATGGTAGGGGACATTTGTTGCGTGCAACACTAACTGTAAGCTTGTTTAACTTCAAACAATATTTTGCACAACTACACAATTGCACACACACACACTCACCCCACAACTACTTCTTTCCCAAGAAGGGGAGACATTTGATTTTAGCTCTGCTAAATCAAGACAATTTCTCGTTTTTTTTTTTTTTTTTAAAGTTCATTTCACGGACCTGCAGACCCTAAATTTAGACAAAATTGAAAAGTTGTATTTCTGATAGATAGATTCTAAGATATTGGGGCTAGCAAAGAAGTTCAACTTTCGAATTTTAAGTTATTATGCTCCTAAGGAGGATGAAGATGACTTCTAACAAGAATATCTACTTATATATTGTATAACGTATATCACAGTCTTCTATAATTATGTGAGATATAGATATATATTTACATTTTGTATGATAGCCTCCCATTAACTCTGTTGTAATCTATTGACAGAAGTATAGATGCAGTCTGGACCAAAGGACAATAGCATGAGGTCATTTTAGTCCCAACAACATCATGATTATTTCTCTGGCACCCAGATTGCATTCATATTGACAATAAATGCAATCTGACAGATGTTCAATGGTTAATCAGTGTCAGGTTTATAAGAATTGTAAAATCTGTGTATTTTATTCGAAAGTTTAGTTTTAGTTTAAACACAAGAAAGACCTGAGATAAGTGTTCACTAGCTTTATACGCCTGCCTGTACAGGCGGTCGTATATTGGTATCATCCTGTCGGTCCGTCAACATTTACTTTGTCCGCAACTTCACCCACGTCTTCTTGATATCAATCTCCAGGTGCCTGTTGAAATTTGAGTTTATGTGCAAAAGTTCCAGGTCACAGCAACCAAATTTCAACAGGTAATATGATTGTTCGCAACTTTTTAACCAAAGTACTGGACCAAATTGTATGAAACTTCACACAAGTATTCCTGATCCAATCTCTAGATGTGAGTATATGTACATCTTACTATAAAACTGACTCCCTTCATTGTGTCGGCAGGTGTATTATGTACTGTTTACGAAACTCTCGTTTGTGTTATTTTTAGCTCGCCAGGACAATATCTGGAGAGCTTATTGTAATTTCCTGAAATCAGCATTGGCGTCTGCGTGCACAAAATCCTTAACCTCGGCCATAACCTTTGAACCATTAAGGCTTTCTTTTTTCACTTGTGCATCCCTTGTGACAAGACCTTTCCATTGGTACAAAAATTTCTGACCTTGTGACCTTGACTTTGACCTACTTTTCAAAAACTTCAACCTTTGCCTTATCTTTTGAACTGTAAGAGGTTACGCTTGGTATTTTCACAGATGGTTGCCCTGTCGAGCTATGTTGTCTTTCTGACAACCCTTGGTTTCCCTCCTCAGACCTAATTTTTCAGAAATAAAATCCGTAATACTAACTTTCAAAAAATACTGGTCTAATCAAATATGTTCTCTTTAGTAAAATGCTGAACATTATTTTATATCTACAGTAGATTTGCATGCTTGAATCTCTTCGTACGGGAAATTGGTTCACGTGTTCCTTGCCTTTCAGCCTTGTTCAGATAAAGCATGGGCATTATCTTAATTATTTTTTTCATATTGGTCTTCTCCCTTGTTTAAGGTGTTGAAACTTCTTTTTAACCATATTTGTGCAAGAATTTAGTAAATCTTAATCATATTTTTGTAAGAATTGAATAAATGAAATACAATACAAACATAAGATCCAAAGTCATATTAGATTAAGCACAAATGGAACGGTTTGAAATCTGCTTCTGAATTAGCCAAAGTGTTGTGATTACCAATGAAATATTGCACTTACTGTGTTTATATGTACTGTGGTATTCATTGTTGATGGTGATGGTGATGGAAATGCATTGGAATGTGTTTATGCATGTATTATGGTATGACAGTCTGTCAGTCTGACTACCTCAATGGAACAGCTTATTACTTGAGGCAAATGTAATACATTGTGACATGTCCTTAACACAAGGTCATGCCATCAATGCCAAGATCACTGTAGATTTGGATGAAATGTTCTTGTCTGGTCTGTATTTCTTATATAACTTGATGGAACAGATTCATACTTAACACTTATATCATCCATGATGTGTCAGTGGCCTTGACCTTGACCCAAGGTCATGCTTCAGAATCAGGGTCCCAACAAACTTTGATAAGATTTTGAAAACTTAACACAACAGGTGTATTATTAGCTCACCATGGTTCTGAAAGCATTTGGGTTAAAGAAATGGCAGGCAGTATTGAACAACCATGGTGCTGAACTTTATTTTTTTGATACAGTGGAGTGTTTAATATTCACTGGCTTTGTAAAGGATATTAGCTATAGCATGGTTTGGTTTTGAATTGTTTACGGGAATTTGGAAGACAACCAAGGTGAAATCAAGGCACATTATGCTATAGAAAGGTAAAATAATTTTTTCAATCATTCAGATCTGTTCAATTTTTAGCCCACCATCTGATGATAGTGGGCTATTCGAATCATCCTTTGTCCATTGACCTTCAGTCATCTGTCGTTAATCTATAAATAGTTCTTGTTATTCATATTTCTCATCAAGTACGGGATGGATTTTTTTCAAATTTTATATGTAGGTACCCCATGGTCCAGTTTTTGTGGTGATTCCATGTACAACATGGCCAATAATTGGTTTTCTTGGGTTTTAGCGGTAAATGCTGTTATCACTTTTCCTTGACAACTTCTCAAATTTCATATGCATAGTCCCTTTGCTTCGTTGTTGTGCATGGTAGCAGTCTTTGGATCAATTAAAAAACGACATGGCAAACAGGCAGCTGTCTTGGATTTTGCATGATTTTTGTTGATCCCACAATTTTTTGACAACCATAGTATGAATTTTTCTCAAACTTCCTATTTAGGTATCTCTAGGACCTTAATTGTGCATTAAAGGTACTAAATCATTAGTTTTTGGTCATTTTCTTCGAGAATTGGCTTTCAGACAAATGTTGTAGTACTTAAAATTTTAGTATTTACATAATTATAGCATTTGATATGCAAAAATGTCAATGATTAGCATGTTCAAACATTCGCTGGTCAACACTCTAACTGCTAACATGCTGACTGTGAAATCTTATGATTTAGTCCCTTGAAGCTTTTTTGGTACTAATTCTGAAAAGAACATGGCCAAAAGGCAGCCATCTTGGATTTTGCATGATTTTTGTTGATCCCACAATTTTTTGACAACCATAGTATGAATTTTTCTCAAACTTCCTATTTAGGTATCTCTAGGACCTTAATTGTGCATTAAAGGTACTAAATCATTAGTTTTTGGTCATTTTCTTCGAGAATTGGCTTTCAGACAAATGTTGTAGTACTTAAAATTTTAGTATTTACATAATTATAGCATTTGATATGCAAAAATGTCAATGATTAGCATGTTCAAACATTCGCTGGTCAACACTCTAACTGCTAACATGCTGACTGTGAAATCTTATGATTTAGTCCCTTTTTTGGTACTAATTCTGAAAAGAACATGGCCAAAAGGCAGCCATCTTGGATTTTTGCCAGATATTGTTATCAAGATTTCTTGACAACTACTGGATGGACTTTTTTCAGATTTTAAAGGTTCCCTTATGACCCTAGTCAAGGATTTGCACCTTTGCATAATCAGTTGGAAAAAAATGATATGGCCAAGAGGCAGCCATCTTGGATTTTGGCAGATATTGTTTGTTATAGCTATTACTTGACAACTACTCGGTGGATTTTTCACAAATATCATATGAAGGTTCCCCTCGGACCAAGTAGTGCAATGTACCGTTGTTGACTGAATTGAAAAAACTGAATGGCCGACAGGCAGCCATCTTGGATTTTGCCAGATAATGTTATTGCTATTTCTTGACCAGAAGTAAATGGATCTTTCTCAAATTTCATTCGTAGATTCTTCTACGAATTTAGTTATGCATTGTACCTGTTTTTGATCAATTCGAAGAACAATATGGCTGACAGGCAGTTATCTTGGATTGTGGTTGGAAATGGATGAATCTTTATCAAGTTTTATACATTGTATAAAGGGTTACACTCAGACCCAAGTTGTGCATTGCAATTGTTTTTTCCCTATTCAAAAAAGGAGATGGCAGAGAGAAGTCCCTTTTGGAGTTTGACTGTTATAATAGTTTGTTATTACTTTTTCTCTAAGATTTGAGAAATGAATTGGTTTTCGAGATCAAAAGAGAAAAGATGGGAAAATATCCGTCTGAATTATCATCAATCAATTGATGGTGGGCATCAAGATCTACATTATGAGATGGTTACAGTCCTTCAAAATAGAACTGGTGTTTAAATATCCATTGTCATGTCTTTGGATTGGACTTCAATCTGAGTGATAATCACCATGGTCTAAATGGTTACCAGTTATGACTTGGAACCTGACATGCCCCATTGTGTTAAGTGTAATAATTGATGATGTAAATGATATTTACATTTGCATTGACTTTTACTTTGCAGACATTTGCTGCAATATTGCCCTAACTAGATAGTATTTGTTCATTTGTGAATTGAATGTTTGGTTCAAATGCCCAGGATTAAGTCAATTAAAACATGTTTGAAATTTTCATTACATAATTTAGATCACTTTTCTTTATTCAGAAACAAATTTTGAATTTGAAAAAATTCTACTCTGATAAGGCAATGACTGTTTTTAATGAATATGATATAGTTTTTTTTACATTCGTAATGTGATTAGAGAACAAGTGAAAAATATTTGATAATTATTTTTAAAGATTTTGAAAGTCCCACATAATTATATGATGTGCATATAAAATGATGAGTGACAGGAAACAATCAAGTTTTTCTTTGGCATTATTTTTTATGTCAGTGTTTTCTTTTTTGTTTTTATATGAATAAAGGAGAAACAATAAATACATGTTGTTTTTAATTCACCTCTGCCTCTACCACCCAGAAAGCTTTTGTCATATCTGGCATCAACTTTTAAAACGTTTAAAAGTGTGATGCTTGTTGATTTGTGAGTTAAACTCTCAAATAGCACTTAAACAGCGTTTGCCTATATAATCACTGTATAACCCACTGTAGGTCATGTGACCTTACAAGAATGTTGGTATTTTTCTGGTTTTTCAAAACTGAGAAGCAATAAATGTAAATAGAGGTATTGGACATTGGTTTCAGTGTTGTTATAGTCAATATGACAGCAAGATGTATGGTGGGCAAATGACATTGGAACCTTCAAGTATTCCATACATCTTTTTGTCATATCTACAATAACAACATTCAGACCCACTGCTACTTGCTAAAAATATCACAAGTCAAGACTTCAGATATCTGATAATTATGTTTCCTGGACTATTTCTATTAAAAATTTTATGCAAGGTCATAGCTTACACTGGTAACACCCAACAAAGTGTACAATATTCATGCAAACCCCCTAATTGCACATCAATACATGGTCTCTAACATTCCTGTAAAGTTGCATTGAAATTGGTCCTCAGTTTAAAAGATGTCAATGCAAGAAAAATTCTGTGACCAGTCACCATAGCAACCGATATTTAAATTATTAAACAGTGTCATGCACATTTCCTCATCATCCTTAATATTCCTGTTAAGTTCCTTGAAATTGGTCTTCAAATTTTGGAAGCGTTCTCTGGATAAGAATGAAAAATATGTTTATAGTGACTAGTAACCATGGCAACAAAACTATTTAAATAATAAACAGTGGCACGCACATCAAAGCATGTTCCCTATTACTATTAGGGGTTTTCACCATCAGGTAAAAGGCCTCTTGTTATTGTTCTGTTTCTTTATATTAATATAGGTTTTTTGCCAAAAGGTCAAAAAAAAAAAAAAAAAATTATTGATTTTTTAGGTAATCTGACCCGAAGTGTTGTGTGTCGTCCATAAACATTTCATTCAAAAAACATCTTCTCAAATACTAGAAGGCCTAGGGGGCTAATACTTGGCCCATAGCATGTTGGCATGGAGCACTAAAATGTTTGTTGAAATTAATTACCTTGACCCACTTTCAAGGTCACAGGGGTCAAATATGTTAAAATATACAAATTACTTCTCAATAAGCAAAGGATGCTTGGAGGAAAGGCTACCACGTTTGTTCAAATGAATGACCTTGTCCCACTTTCAAGGTCACAGGGGTCAAATATGTTAAAATAAACAAACAACTTCTTCTCAATAAGCAAAAGTCCATGAGTGCTGATATTGGGCCTGTAGGATGCTTGGGGGAAAGGCTACCAAGTTTGTTCAAATGAATGACCTTGACCCACGTTCAAGGTCACAGCGGTCAAATATGTTAAAATAAACAAATGACTTCTTCTCAATAAGCAAAAGTCCATGAGTGCTGATATTGGGCCTGTACGGTGTTTGGAGGAAAGGCTACCAAGTTTGTTCAAATGAATGACCTTGACCCACTTTCAAGGTCACAGGGGTCAAATATGTTAAAATATACAAACTTCTTCTCAATAAGCAAACGTTCAAGAGTGCTGATATAGGGCCTATATGGTGTTTGGAGGAAAGGCTACCAAGTTTGTTCAAATGAATGGCCTTGACCCACTTTCAAGGTCACAGGAGTCAAATATGTTTTAATATACAAACAACTTCTTCTTAATAAGCAAAAGTCCATGAGTGCTGATATTGGGCCAGTAGGATACTTGGAGGAAAGGCTACCAAGTTTGTTCAAATGAATGACCTTGACCCACGTTCAAGGTCACAGTGGTCAAATATGTTAAAATATACCAACGCCTTCTCAATAAGCAAAAGTCCATGAGTGCTGATATTGGGCCTGTACGGTGTTTGGAGGAAAGGCTACCAAGTTTGTTCAAATGAATGATCTTGTCCCATTTTCAAGGTCACAGGAGTCAAATATGTTAAAATATACAAACTACTTCTCAATAAGAAAACGTTCAAGAGTGCTGATGTTGGGCCTATATGGTGTTTGGAGGAAAGGCTACCAACTTTGTTCGAATGAATGACCTTGTCCCACTTTCAAGGTCACAGCGGTTAAATTATGTTTTAATATACCAACGTCTTCTCAATAAGCAAACGTCCAAGAGTGCTGATATTTGGCCTGTAGGTGTTTTTAGTATCTGTTCTTGATGAATATTATTGTAGTATTTACTGTTAAAGAGATGAAATATTTTAAAAACGTCTTTCCAAAAATCATTTCTACAATTCTTACTACAATTCTCAATGTACTCGCTCCCACAATTTGCAAAAAGACCCATATTAATGTAAGATTTTACAATATATTGCCATTTAGCCGTGGTTTGGAAAAGTCTTCTTATCCAAGTTAACTTTAAGGAATAATTCTGCACAATTAGCTCCCTTTTAATTTTATCAGGTCCTCCATTCCATAGATATTCGAAAAACATAGAATTAAGTTTAGCAAAAAAGGCATTATCAGGATTTGGTAAAGAAATGAAAAGATGAGTAAACTGTGATATAAGTAGCGACTTAATTATATTAATTTTTCCAATCGGAGTCAATGACCTTCTCTTCCATGTAGTTAGCAATGATTTTAGTTTTATTACTTTTTTTGTCAAAATTAAGTTTTGGTATCTCGTGGAGATTCACACTAAATTCTATCCCTAATAAGGTAAATTTTCTCCTACCCTACTGCAAATTGTATTCTGGTAAAAAACTGTCATCACTAAATTTTTTATTCCCAATCCATATAACCTGGGTCTTATCAACATTTACTTTTAAACCTGAACAATTTAGCTCTTTAATTGATTCTTTTAGCGAGTTTTTTGATCCATCAAGTTTTAGTGATGTATCATCTGCGTATTGTGATAATACAAGTGGACAATTTTCAATTTCAATCCCCTTAATGTTAAAATTTTTCCTAATTCTTATTGCCAAAATCTCTGCACAAAGTATAAATAGATATGGTGCGATTGGGTCCCCCTGTCTGCAGCCCCTCTCGATATTGAAGAAAGAAGAAAGATTACCCCCCTGATTTACAGCTGATTGAGCATTTTTGTGTAACGTGTTAAACCAATTAATTATACTATTACCAAAACCAAAGAAAATAAGAACTTTTTCAATGAATGACCAAGATATTGAGTCAAACGCTTTTGCAAAATCTATCATGAGCAACATGCCAGGTAAATCATGCTTCTCTGTGTATTTCATAATGTCATATATTAGTCTAGTATTGATGCCTATGTATCTACCAGAAAGGAAGCCAGTTTGATCGTCATTAATTAATTTACTAAGAACAGTTTTTAATCTATTGGCAATTGAACCCGAAGCAATTTTATATACTACATTCAATAAAGATATAGGTCTCCAATTTTTAATGAAGTGTCTGGGTTTGTCTGCCTTTGGTATACATGTAATTAAACCTTGTCTTTGTGTAATAGATAATTGTCCTGTACAATATCCAAAATTAATTGATCTAACAATGAATTCCCCTAATTTTCCCAAAAAACATTTAAAAAATTCTGCTGTGAAGCCGTCCGAACCAGGGCTTTTGTTGTTTTTCATTAGTTTTAAAGTATTCCCAGCTTCTTTATAAGTTATCTCCCCTTCTAAGTGATTTGATTCAGACTGTGTCAGTTTAGGTATATCATTGAAATTTATATAATCATTTAGGTTAATATTTTCTATATCACCTATATTGTGCCCTCCTCCATAGAGACCTTTGTAAAATGTATATACCTCTCCTAATATCTCCTCTTGTTGTGTTAGTAACTCATTATTATCAGAAAGTAACTTAGGTATTATTTTAGAAGTGTAATTACGATTTTCTAAACCAAAGAAATAGCTAGATGGTTTTTCGCTTTCTTCTACCCACTTTGCCCTTGATCTAATAATGTTTCCTTTAATTTTATGTGACCTTAGTTTTTCCAATTCAGTCCTCTTGGCATCTTTCTCAAATTCCATATGCAGTTTCCCCTTGGTCCCTAGTTGTGCATTGTACCTTTTTTGGACTGATTCGAATTCAAGATGGCCGACAGGTGGCCATCTTGGATTTTGGATGTAAAAGTTTGTTACTGCTATTTCTTGGAAAGTACCAGATGGATCTTTCTCAAATTCCATATGCAGTTTCCCCTTGGTCCCTAGTTGTGCATTGTACCTTTTTTTGGACTGATTCGAATTCAAGATGGCCGACAGGTGGAAAGTACCAGATGGATCTTTCTCAAATTCCATATGCAGTTTCCCCTTGGTCCCTAGTTGTGCATTGTACCTTTTTGGACTGATCCGAAATCAAGATAGCTGACAGGCAGCCATCTTGGATTTTGAGAGTAAAATATTGTTACTACAATATCTGAGGAAGTACTGAATGGATCCTTCTGATATTTCATAGATATTGGTTTCCCTTGGTTCCTAGTTGTGCATTGTACCTTTTTTGGACTGATTTGAAATCAAGGTGGCCCACAGGCAGCCATCTTGTATGTCGACAGTAATACAGCACAAGCATATTGTCCATTATCCACCTGTAACTGACTGCTATCTAATGATACTTTGGGATCTTTTTCAAATGATATTTGCTAATAGGTGCTTAATAAAAATATCTTGTGCCATCATTGAGTACATTCAATGAAGACCAGTTCATGAACATTTACAACACCTGTAACAAACAAAAAAAAATAAACAAATCTTCAAGAACTGAAAACAGATCCTCAAATGGTGGGCGCCAAGATCCCTCTGGGATCTCTTGTTTGTTTTGTACTGGCTCTGATTTCTTGTAAATCGATCTTCACTTATTTTAATCTAATTAATACCAGACACAGTTCAGGTGTGCGATATTTACCAGTGTTTACATGATTTCATGTATTCGCTATTGCCCAAATGCTGCCGTAATGTGGTAGGTATACATGGTAATATTACACATTCTGGACATGCTGGTTGCCATACTGGCAGTATTATTATTTTTCTTTTAATTTCTATGACACCTAGTTAGACAGGACATTATTTCATGAGATTTATTTCATAGTTTGAGGGATTTGAATTTTTCTCACATTATAGAAGTGCACCCGGTGTTATCGCCATAAGTCAAAACTGCCTTCAAGGTTAAGAATGGGGTCCAGCTCTTTACACTATTTTATTTTTTTTTCTGCGCAGGTATTTTCACTTCCATTATGAGACCTAGACGGCGAGCAGCAGAAAATCATGCAGCCATCAAACGTAGGCGAGTAGATGTAGCATACAGACTGGAAGTGACATAGAATCAACCTCCAGACAGCCCGTTAATGACTGTGCCTCTGGATCAACCCCAACCAGTACTGTACCGCTGATGCAAGTACAGTCTCTGGTTAAGGAGGCCTTCAAACAGGGCGTGGATGAAGCTCGAAGGCTTTACCTTCAGCCATAAGACTCCGCTGTTGGGGGACAGGACAATGTCGTGTGTCATCATCCATCTGCAGCTACCTCTTCACAGACTGAAGCAGCTTTGACGTCGGAAGCCGTGATTCGTAGGTCATCTATAGAGAATGAAAGTGCATCAGTACTTCCTGCATTAACTTTGGCCTCTGTTGAGTTACAGGATACCCCCAGTACAGGCAGGAATCCATTTATGTCATCAGCAATTCCCTTATCTGATTTTTCCCCCAGCACAATCACTTCTCAATTATAAGCCATAGCTTATTTCCATAATATTAGTGGTTTTAATGATCCTACAAAAGCTTATTATGAGATTATTTCTATATTCACTCAAATTTAGGAATGACCCGTTTTACAATTTTTTCATGTGAGAAACTTCATTGTAAGGTCAGGTGCAGATATTCTTTGTTATTACTATGTCTTTGTTGGGATTGAGTTATTTGCATTTTTCTACCTCACCATACAAATTCCACCATCCCAGCTTCTTGTTCTGTATTTTATATTCCATGTTATATCTCTGTCAAGAACTGGGGACTGACTGTATCAACCTCTATGCTGCTTGGGTGGCGGATGACAGTTGTCAAACTGTCATTTTGGCTCATTTTTTGCCGCTCACCTTTGCTGGGTTTTTTTTCGTTAAATATTTGATAATCTAAATTCATATAAGTAGTTCATTTCAAAATAAATTATCATAAGCCACTTAAACAAGAAAGTGTGCCATTTCCGCCATATATATGTTGTGTTGAGTTTTTATTTTTTCATACGCAAACAAAGCTTCGCAGCATTGAGGTTGATCAAATAGGGTACATGGTGACTTTATTTAAGACATTTCAAGTACAGGCAAAAATGTCTTTACGAAATGTTGACTTTGAGAATTCTAGAATGTAAGTTGCATAACCATTTTAAGTCTTCAAGAAACTCAAAGGATATGTAGTCATCATTTTATAAACATCATCACATGGGACCAACGTACAAATTTATCGCAAAAACATTCTTAGTTAAAATTAATTCTGGCACTTTTAGTGGGAGAAAGGAGAGAGGAAATATGTCATAAACCTGATCTATGTCAAATGTTGATCAAGGAGCTAGACTTGGTTACTTTGAAAGTCTGGTGAAGGGAAAAAACCAAACAAAAAAACTTTATTCTCAATGATAAGGAAACCTTTGTTTGAAGATATACCTCCGACAGACGTTGTTGTTGACAGTCTAAATGTTTTTTTTCCAGAAATGACAAAGCACCTCTACATTTTTCTACTCCTGGTTTGCCTAACTTAGACCGATGAGATTTACTGCAGTCTTCAAATGACTTTCTTTTTCCTCTTGAAGAACTTGTAGATCTATTGGCATTTTTCTTAATCAGTTTAGTTTTGTCACACAGAAGCACCTTATCTTTCTCTACTTTACCATTTAACCCCTTATTTTCACTTTGTAAAAACGTTCAGCTAATGTGTTGTTTCGATTTTGTCAATTTCTGATTTTCCTCTTCCGTTATCTCCATCTTTTTTGCATTGTGTTATTTTGATTTAATATTGTTAAATATACTGAAACGAATAAGAAACGCAACTTCAAATTGTAGGTGTAATAAAATAATACTTGTGAGCATTATGTCTAAATTTCATATGTAATAGTTAATATTGAATATTGATATAACATCCTCTAAATGTTTGGAGATTTTTAAGAAAAGGTCACTTCGCTAAAAGGTCATGATTGGTAGTACCCTACGTGAATCCAAGTTGAAATGGCACCAGTTTTGAAACCGTGCACTAATATCGTGTGTGTCCTCCTCGAACAGCTATAACATCTCTAATACTTTGTTGCATCGAGTTCATCAGGGCATTGACTGTCCGTATTGGAATGTTATTCTATTCTTGGACGAGCGCATTTGCTAACTGGGGGAGGGTATTTGGGGGGTTACGGCGATTGCGAATTCTTCTGTCTAGTTCATCCCACAAATGCTCGATTGGGGACATTTGAGGCCAATCTATAGGAACAATGTTCTGTTTCGCAAGAAAGTCTCCACAGACTCTTGCAACGTGTGGTCTCGCGTTATCTTGCTGCAAGGTTAGATGATGCTGCTTAACAAACGGCACAACATGGGACCTAAGGATCTCATCCCGATAGCGTACGGCCGTTAAATTCCCATTGACTATCACCAAAAGTGTCTTCAAACCATGGGAGATTCCCGCCCAAACCATAACTGATCCACCACCAAATCGGTCATGCTCCAAAACACAGGCATCAGCAAAACGTTCGCCTCGACGCCGGCACACACGTTGACGGCCATCTGCTCGAAATAACGTGAATCAAATTGAAGAGCATGGACCTCCAACGTCTCATAGGAAAACGTCTGGGCATATGTGCCGTCAACCAATGCATACGACGTGCTCAACGTTGCGGTGTTAGTGGTAAACCAACGTACTGTCGCCTTGCACGCAAATTAGCCTCACGCAGTCTGTTGATCACTGTTTGGGGATGAATCTGATGGTTATGATTACCAATCGTATTCCTTGCCGTTTCAGCAGCCGTTAACCTCCTGTTACGCAAGTGTGCCAGCCTAACAACCCGGTCTTGACGTCGCGACGTTACGCGTGGACGTCCTGATGGCCGGTCATCGACTCTTCCTGTGGCGTTAAGACGTGAAACTAATCGACTAATAGTCGATTTGTGAAATCTGAAGTGTCGAGCGACATGAATTTGCATGCTCCTTGCCATAAGCATCGCGATAGCACGTCCTCTATCAACCTGTGATAACCGTGGCATAATTGTAAAAGGAATTATTGTTTGCAAAAGTATTGGCGATGATGTGTCTCGATGTTAGTGATAAATTGATACTGGTTTGAATGAAAAGAACGCATATGTTTGTACAGGCACGGTTTTTGATGTTTTTACCGCGCCGGATGTGCATAGGTTTCTCGTCACACCTGGTTGATTTTGAACATTGATTAGGGTGATAGGCAGGGTGCACTTTTATTTCCGCGATTTTTATACAGCTATGTATATTTAATACAAAATTTATAACAATTTTCTAAGTTGCGTTTTTTTCGTTTCAGTATATATCAATATCAGTCAATTTTGAACCTCACCTGATATAACTTTATATAAAGGATTGAACCTTATTATGTAAAATCAAAAATTTCCCCTTGGGACATGAAGATGGAATAAAGTTCTATATAATTAGTATTACACAAATGTATCATTGGATCGTGTACTGTACATCTTCTGTTTTTACGACCTCTAGTTACACACGTTTACGTGTTGTACGAGGTTGCTTGAGTGAAGGATTAAAACCTTGAGCCAACACTCATGATTCGCCTATTTGAAGTATTCATTATATTATAAAGACATTAGTACAAACAAATTATTATTAACTAGAGATCGACGGATTGTAGCAGATTAATACACCACTCTGGGTTATAAATTATATATTTCAATCTTAAACGAAAGAAAGTCGCATGCCAAATATCATAGTTTCAACGATCGAGTTTAAGTGATTTAAACATATTTTATTGTCGACAAATAGACAAATGGATAAGAGACAAGTTCTTGCAACTTATGAATTCTTCTCCACAGATAATATATTACAACACGTGACACATGTTCATACAATAAACATAAAAATACAGAATTGTAGACTTAATGTTTAAATCAGTTCGTCAGCGGATAATACTGGAAAATTAAGAGAGAGAGAGAGAGAGAGAGAGAGAGAGAGAGAGAGAGAAGGGGGGTGGTTCATGGTCGACTGCATTTGGAAAGATTTAGGTAGCATCAAATCGCTTGGACTGTTGAATATTTTTGAACTGAATTTATTATTTCGCAATCAGTTTGATATGGGTAAGAGTCAATATCACCCCATAATATGGTTTCTACGTTAAAAATCACGTCTAGGTCATATAGAGTATCAAACAATATTCGTCTACAATTAGAAAATAAAGCACACGAAAGAAAATCGTGACTTGCGTCTTCAATGACGTCTCCACAAGACAAATTCCCACCCTAAATAAATCTGAGCGCAGTCCACTACAGTTGTTCCTTATTCGACAATGTATAACAGAAAGGAAACGGTTGCCAGAGTGTAGATAATCTGGAACTGAAATGTTTACAGGAGAAAGCTTAGATCTGAAGGTATATAAGGACGGGGACGCTTTTACAGGATTAGCTACGTTGTTCCACAAATTTATAGACGACGGCACAAAGGATTTTTTCATAATATTTAGACGACTGTGGGGTATTTGGTAATTGTCAGGGTTTCTTAATTCAATGTTTAAGTCACGTCTAATGGGTGGAAGTAGATTTACCAAGTAAGAAGGGGCTATCTTATTGTGTATTTTGTAAAACGTAGTCAATTTTGATTCCTCTCTTCTTTGTTTGAGAGAAACCAAACCTGTTTCGCGATACAAAGACTCGCGAGACGCTATCGATGTGAGACCAGTAACGATTCGTGCAGCCTCTAATTGGACTTTTTCTAGTGAGTCGGACAAGTGTTCCGAACAGCCATCCCAAACACAAGAGGCGTACTCAAGAATGGGCCTAATAAACGATATATAAATAGTATTAAGAGTAGACTTATTTACCTTGTACTTAAGTTTTTTCATGGCACACACTTTTTGAGAAGAAGTTTTAATTAGGAGATTAACATGGTCACTCCATTTGCAATTACTACTAAAGGTTACACCTAAGTGACGATGCGAATCATTGAATTTAATGGGTTCACCATTGCATACCAAGTTTGCTTTGGCAGGGTTATTTCTAGGAGAAAAGATAACTGCCTCCGTTTTAGCAGGATTGAATTTCATAAGCCATTGGTCAGACCAAGTTTGAAGACGATCTAGATCCTGATTCAGGGCAACTTCAATTTCATCTGAGAAGGCAGATGATTTTTGAGGAGAGGAATGATCAGCAAATAATCTCACAAAAGTGTTCATGGGATCAGCTAAGTCGTTGATGTAAAATAAAAACAGCAAGGGACCCAGTAAAGAACCCTGTGGTACCCCAGCCCTGACCGGCTTAAAAGGAGAGGTATTGTTTCCATATATAACAGATTGGTATCTATTGGTTAAGTAATTTTACAACCAGGATAGTGACATTCCATCTATTCCATACTGATGGAGTTTGAACAAGAGACCCTTATGCCAGACTTTGTCAAATGCCTTGGACAAATCGCAAAATACAACACAAGAATATTCATTATTATCCAAAGAGCTAACAATACTGTGATACATTTCTATCAACTGATAGACTGTGGAGTGGCCGTGAAGGAATCCAGATTGATACTTGTAAAAGATATTGTTGTCTCTAGCAAAGTTAAAAGTATATTTAAAGACACATCTTTCCATAGTTTTTGACAAGCAACTTAGCAAAGAAATAGGCCTATAATTTGAAGGAACATTAGCATCTCCTTTTTTAAATACTGGTAAAACGTGTTTTTTTTTTTTTTTTTTTTTTTTACATTCCGAAGGGAAAACAGCATCCCTTAGAGACCTATTAAATAACAATGTAAGAGGTTGTGAAATAGTTCTGGCTGTAGCTTTTAGCATACGGTGACTAATCCTGTCTGGACCAACAGCTTTCCCTATGTCAAGAATAGATAAAATATCATAACATCTCTTCCTTCGATCATAAAACTAGAAAGTGAATTAATGCATTTTCTGACGAAGTTTGGCAGATTAGTATTAGAATCATCAGTACTGGAGACAGAAGTGAATTAGTTATTGAGGATTTCAACCTTTTCCTGGTCACAAAATGCCATTTTGGTTATACCATTAACATTGTATTCTAGAGGAGGTATAGAACGAGGAGAGGAGGAGAAAAAGCTGTTAAGAACTTGCCAAAAGGCACGGGGATTTTCAGTTTTAGCCGTAGAGACACGTGATTCCAAATTACAGAAGAAATCGGCCTTGGCCTTCTTTTTCATATTATTTCCCCTGTTTCTCATACCCCTGTATGAAGACCAATCTTCTTGGCGCTAAGAACGTAATGCCTTTTGTTTTAGTCTGTCCCTTATACGACAGTTTTTACGTAAAACCGAATCGAACCAGGGTTTGTCGGAGGGACGGATAGTAATTGTAGAATTTGGTATAAAGATTCTAGCCAGATCTAAAAATTGCCTAGTGAAGTTGGAAACAGCACAATCGATAGAAGGTGCATTAAAAATTAAATCGTGCCAATCTACTGATGATAACGAACCATTAAGCCCAACGTAGTCTGCCCTATTATAATTCCACATAAATCTCTCGTAAGATGTGTTACAATTATAAGAAAATGATAAATTTATAAAAGTTGCTTTATGATCACTAACAGTATTGTCTACACTGAATGTCCCACTATCGAGACATTTAATATCCGAAGAAATAAATATAGGATCTAAAAGTGTAGCTGTGTCAGTGGTTACACGAGTGGGCTCGGTAATAACGTTTACGAGGTGATAGTTGGTTACTAAAGTAGCTAACTTATTGTTTCTGTGTAACATATCAACATTAAAATCGCCAAGGATAACTATATCAGAACAATAATCAGAGACAGTCTCAATGCACCACTCGAAATTTTGATAGAAAGAGTTTCTGGAGTTTGGTGGTCTATAAAATAATCCAACCATGATACCTCTATTGTGGCACATAACTTCCGCCCAGATGCATTCTAGATTTGCTGGTTCAAACTCAAGTTTGCGACAAAATTTAATAGAATCTGAAAAATATATAAGAGCACCTCCACTAAAAGCATTTCTATCTTTACGTATAGAAGTGGAAAAGCCAGGAATAGAAAGAGAATCACTTTCGACTGAATCGTCTATATGTGTCTCCGAAAAGCACAAAATGTCAAAATCACTGATAAAAGAATCGAGAAAAGAAAATTTATGTCTAATGCTTCTAATATTTAAGTGGAGTAAACTCAAGTCAAAGTTGCCATGATTGTCAGGACCAGGGTTTGTTTCAACATCTCCACTTAGAATTAAGATAATAAATAGAAAGGGAAAGTCAGCACTATAAAAACCAGATATATATATGTCTAAACAATGATAAACATGTTTGGAAATCCATATGGAATATATCTTAGTCATGTCTTTAAGTAATGTTAAAAGAAATAAAAGGAAATATGCTGGGTTCCAAGATATTTTACATGAGGACGTAAACGAGTAGATACTACCGTTAAACCTTCCGATTGACGCCCTGTAATCCTCTAAGGAATTACCCATTATCTAGTATACAAATATAGGTAAGTATAACATACAAGTAGAGGACATCAATCGGGATACAGTCGAAAGATTGGTAGAGAACGAATGTAAAAGGTAGACAGAAAGAATATGATAAACATGAAAGAATAGGGTGGATAAACGATAGTCTGAAAGAGAGAAACTAGAACAAATTTGTGTCTATAACAAAAAACAGTCATCGTTGACATATCACTACTGAGAAAGGGGTAAGAAGAAAGTCAGAAAAAAAACTAATTCCGGGAAATACCATCAAACATATAAACATATAACGATAAACCAAAATAACCAGTTCGCGCACTTACTCCCATACACATCTACTAGTTGTTTAAAAAAAAATCTGTCTAAAGCGCACACAGAACCTGTGCATATATATCACATGCAACTTGCACACATATCTGTACGAAAATCATCAAGCATACATGTACTGCATACTCCATACACACCATGTAGCGCACATACTACCTATGGACATATGAGTAAACAAGAATAAAGATACTTTTACGATTAAACCTTAGATAGTGAGGGGTACAAGTATATCGGCTGACAAGACAGAATTTTGGATAAAGAATGGACAGCAAGGGAGAAAAAAGTATGAAGCATATGCATTGCAGCATAGCGTAGTTAGACATCTTAAAAAGTAGAGTAGAAGATATAATGTCAAAGACAAGTAATAGTCGTAACATGAACAAGTATATGTAGGGGGAAATAACACATGTGTTGTCAAAATAAACAGAAAGTAGATTGATAAATATATGTAAGTATCAAAATGTGTTGGAACTTGAAAAAAAAGTGCATATTAATACGTCGGATTAGCGATACCATACAATACTAAATATTAAATCCTAAACATTTTGTTACATACTTGGCGTTGCACAACAGGGTAGTCGAGAGGCAACAATGTACGGATAAATACATGAAAAAAAATCATGATTATGCATGGACTCCGAAATAACGTACTACGAACCTATACAGTCGGTGGAGTACTGCTAATCCAATGACATCATCAGCCGGGTCCATCAGTCTCTGGACGCTTCAACCCCTGTCCCGGAACGTCCTCGTGATGTTGGGTCGACAGTGCCGATCAATTCACTGCCTGTCAATGGATGGCTTCCAGTCTTTCTCCTCCCGTTTGCTCCACAGCCAGCATGATGCGCGTTCCGCAGCCTCCGCTAGTCTGCGCGCCACCATCTTTCGTGTCCTCCCGACCACACCCAAAGCCTGAAACGTCTTCCAGACTGAGCGTGCCGGGAATCCTCTGCAGCCGACCTCTACAGGGAACAGCCAAGTGCGCCACCCTCGTTCCCTGCACTGCTCCATGAGGTTTGCATATTTGACTCTCTTTCTCTCGTTGGCCTGGTCACATCGTTCTTCCCAGGGCACAGTCAGCTCGATGACTACAATCTGCCTGGATTCTGCAGACCATATCACCACATCAGGACGTAGTGTTGTTTGTACCACGTCCGGAAACACCAGCTTTTTCCCCGGGTCCACTCTCATCTCCCATGTCTCTACCCCTCCTAGAATGCCTGTGATGCCTGGTGTTGTCCTAGTCTCCTGCTTTCACAAACCGGATGAAGGATGGTTTGTGCTTTCGTGGCGGACTCTTCCGTTTCCTCTCCACCTCGAGAACTTCTGCCATTTCCCTAAGCACCTGGTCATGCCTCCATTGGTATCGTCCCTGAGTCAGTGCTGTCTTGCACGCTGAAAGGATACGACTCATGGTCCCACGTTCTTGGCAAAGCTGACATTTTGGCTCTTCAACTAGTCCCCACTGATGGAGGTTCGCTGGCGATGGTAGGGTGTCATATACCGACCGCAGCAGGAACTGGATCCTCAATGGTTCATAGCGCCACAGGTCTGTCCATGTCAGTTTCCGCTCCGGCAGCTTCCATCTTGTCCATGCCCCTTGTGACCCCATTTCTACTGCTCTTGCTTTCCTAGCTCTTTCTTCCTCTCTACGAATCTCTCCCTGTATCGTTGATCTTTTCTCCTTGTCATCTGTTCCTTCCCACCCCTGGAAATGTGTTGCCCCCAATCCTTGCCGCCCTGAGCAGGTTGCTCCGATCATGTCCCGGTGCTTGAGAGCTCCCTCGGCCTGCTCCACTGACTGGCTTGCGGACCATTTCCTTCCTGTCCTAGTCTGGGTCCCTGCTTGCCTTATCTTCGCGTCCTTCGAATCCCTCAGCGTCTTCACCAGTCTGGCCTTTGTGACCTTAAATTCCTCCACCACTGATGACAGTGGGAGCTGTAGTGCTGATGTCCGGCTGTAGAGCCCGATGTTGGAAAAACTCGACGGGACTCCAAACCACCTTCGCAGGTAGCTGCTGATGGATCTCTCTATTCCTTCCACTGTTGTCAAAGGAACCTCATACAACACAGTGGCCACATGAGTCTCGGCAGCAGTCCATGTTGGAAGATCCATGCTTTGAACTTCCCTGGAAGGCCTGACTTGTCTATCTTCCTCATCCACTCAGTTGCCTGCTTCTGCATGTTGTTGCTGCTATTTGTATCTTTCTGTGATGCATCGAACCACTTTCCTAGGCACTTGATGGGGTTGTCCACGATTGATGGGATCTCTTGTCTTTGTACCTTCAGCTTGAACTGCCGGGTCAGATGTCCTTTCTTCAGTATCATGCATCTAGATTTCCTTGCCTTGAATGTCATCCTGGCCCATGAGACTACCTCCTCCAATACAGAGAGAACCCATCTTGCTTGGACATGCGTGGTGGTAGTCACGGTCAAGTCATCCATACATCCTCGGTTTGATGGTTGGTAGATCCCTGATTCCGTCCTGGGCCCCCTGGTTTCCCGTCCTGCCGCCTTGATTATTAGGTTCATTCCCATATAAGGAATTCCACTTGGGCCTGGCGGTGATCCTGTTCTGGCCTTCTTCACGACATCTTGAATCTCTTTCCAGGTTGGTTCCTTGATGTCCAGAGGAAACTCAGTAGGCTCTTCTACTTCTATCCGTGGACATTCCCCCAAAGGAATCTCCCTCTCTTCATCACCATGCGTTTCTTTCAGGTGCTGCTCAATATCTGCTGTTGAACTTTCCAAACGGCCAGATCTTACCCCTCCCAACAGAGTCTTTGTAAAGAAGTGGGGGTCCTTGATAAAGGATGCCATCTTCCTTGCTCTTTCCTTCCTTGTTTTCTGTATCTGTTCTGTCTTCCTGAGTCTTGTCAAGTTCTCCCTGATGTCGTCTCGCAGCTGATGTAATCCTATCCTCTCTTCATCATTTGCCTTCCTGTACTGCCGGGTCACTATTTCAGTTCTCTTCTGAGTCGTTGGATGGTATTCACTCTTCTATTCGGATTGATGGTAATCTTAGGATTTCTCCTCTTTCTTCTACTCCGAATCTCTCCTTGCTGAAGGTGTAGATTATAGTTCCCATTGCCTCAACTTTCCTGTCTAAGCTTCCGATTAGAGCTGACTCCAGGATGGTCTCTAAGTCAGCATCCAAACTTCTCCACGCTTCATCGTTGTTCATCTTTGGCCATTCTATCTTCTCCCTCCGTGCTGGCTGTGCTCGATGTGCTTGAACACTGTGGTCGCGGGTTGTATCACTCAAGTCTGAGTTGCTGACTTGTGACGAAACCGAAGCGGAGAGGTCCCCAACGCTATGGGGTGCCTCCTGACTGGGGTCCTCCTGCGTCTCACCAGATATTACTTCTGGGCGCTGCGTCTGTAACTCCACAAGTCTGCACTTCGTCCTTGCTTGATGGATCCTCAAGCCTCGAATGTTCTTGCACACCTTCCCGCACTGGCATTTAACTTCTGCTGATGCTCCTGTCAGCGTTGTTTGTACCATACGTCTCTGTGTCCGTGTCATTTCCGTTAGATCAGTCCCTGTGAGCCTTTCATCCTCCCCCCTCTCGGGAGGCTCTGGGGGTGTCTTTCTTGTTGTTGTGTTGTGTTCTGCAGGTAAAAACTTAAAAAATACACACACAAAAAAAATTTCTTTATCAGTGAAATACAAAAACTGGGTTAAAACAGCACAGGTAAGTGTGCTATATTATCGGAAGCTTCAGATAAGTTAGAAATGATATGCACGAACTATAGAAGAACTGGACTGGGGTCATGTCCTTTGTTATGTTAAACGAGTGAAGCTAACACGTGATATTATACCATAAGAATTACGCAGAATGTTGCAAAAAGTGCACAGTGATACTTTTAAAATATACACAAACGTTTTTGAAGAAAATGAAACCGGCAACAATTCGATATGTATATAAAGAGAGAGAGAGAGGGGAATGTGTATATGTTCTTGTTAAAGGAGATCGACCATACAGTTTGAACCAAAAAGTTCAGGTAGGTACGTAAATGTACTGTAAACATACGCTAACCATACACATAATAAATGTATTCAGTTAAATGTGTAACTTATATTTACCAATCTATAGTATTCATGTAATATTACACATGTAATGGGTTCAGTGTAAATTTCATGATTGTGATTCTATATACATGACATGTGCTTAACAGGAGACATGTATATGAGTCAAAAAGTTCATAGGACAATAAAAGATTAGAAATGAAATATAACTGGGATATGCGCAACATAATACAGGACAGGAGCAAACTGACTAATAAAGTTAGTACACCTATACAGAAGATGGCAAAAAGTCAGTGAGATCTTGGAGGCTATTGATAATTGTTTTCTTGGCTTCCTGGGTTTTTTTAGGAAGATACGCCCATCGCGCGTTCAAAACGAGTGGATTTTGCCATCATGACGAAGTCTGCTAAGTTGGTTGACAATCAGTTGCCGCTTTTTGGTGAGAGATTCAACAATCATAATTTTGTCACTGTTTTGCATAAGTTTCTTTTAAGTTAAGTTTAAGTTTAAGTGATCTGAGCCGCTGGTGTTTTAAGCTAACCTTTATCGACATCAAACTTTATAAAATATGTTTATTTATACACAACGGTATACAACTCTTTATTGTCTTCTATGACACGTATATCATGAATGCCACAAAGCGCGATTCGTGTTCAGATGCTTGAAGATCACGTGCACGGCGCGTTGTGACGTTAGCGTTGATACCCTGTATGCTAATCCTATAACATATTATATATATGCATACACAAAACTGTTCAAACAGAAGAATTGAATCACCAAAATACGTAATTTGAGCAAGTGACATACATGTATACATACATTTTATTTATTAATTTTACGTTTCGTTAAAGCCATAAAAGCAAATTTGGTGGTTTAAACCAGAATTTTTGACGCACTTTATTTGGTAATTATTTTACAACAGTGTGAACTCGCGACACGGTAAGCGTATGAATTTTAGTCACATGATTACATAGACGAATGAAAATCGTCATAGGGAATAATAATTGGTATGAACAAAGCGTTTTCGCGGGAGAGTGTACACTGTCATTAAGAAGACAAAGACTGACCTTGTCAGAGGTGTAAGTAAATATTCTTTTATATCCGATGCTAAGTAAAAATATAGGTATTTAGCCTCGTGTACATTTAACTACTATTTGTTGTTAATGTTCATATGTTACCTTTTTATTGAAAATATAAGTTGAACTAAAGTTAATTATACTTGGAGAATCTGGTTACAGGCAGATTCATACAGATATTCAGATAAAAGTCAGATACTCAGGTAAAAATCATAGAATTTATAACACAATTCCCAATTCCATAAAAGTGTAAATAGAAAATTGAAAAACTCGATTTCATATATTATTTTAGAAGAAAATAAATTACCCTCTTCACCCCCCCTTGACCATTGACAAGTGGACAAACTCAGAGATAAAAAAAATTTTTTTCAATAAATAAAATTTCTATTGGGCAAGCCATGGCACAGATTGTAACAGACATTAGTAATGATGATTTTTATAAGTGAACACCGTAAGCTTATATAATCGGCATCGGCATTGTTTTAATCAATTGATAATTAATTACGTTCACCCAAATAAAATATTTCTCTCTCTTGGTATATATCCAAATATTTTATCTTGATTACATCAAATTGTAAAATTTCTATCGGGCAAAGGCTTCATGTTCATTTGAAAACTTGTGCCCGATCCTATTTTGCACATTGATCCTAATGAGATGTGTTTACATCAAATGTGAACACATACACCACTACACGACACACCTATTAATAAAATAGACTCTACCCTAAACCACGCAACTGGCTTTGACATTACCCAAGTTAGTGAAATGTACTCAATTAATCCCTAAAATTCTCCTACAATACATGTATGCTACCGTAGGGCTTACGATCCACGCAATCAGGAACCCTCGGCACTTTCCGCAAGCGAGAAAATATTTTCTAGCTTCCGGAAAGTGCCGAAGGTTCCCGATTGAGGATCAACGGGCAATATACGCGACACATAGCACGTGCAAAATGCGCGCCAAAATGTACTCGGAATGAAATTTCCCCAAAATGACGGAAGGGCATAGAAGGTACCAGCCTCACCTGTCACTACACTTATAACAAGGTTTGTATCAGTAAATCAAATGACATTAAGTATTAGATTAAGATAAAACAAAACTGAACGTCAATAATTATCTTGGAACACGCGACAGCAAACTTGAGTTATGTAACAACGTGGAATCTACCGATCATGTTTTCATCCGTTCCAAACATTTAACAGCAAGGACAGGGAAAAAACTTTCTTGCACCAGCGATGGTACATATTGAATATTGGGGACTCGGAGGCCCATGTCTAGGGCGCTGTAATGGACGCAGTAGAGATCACCTTCTGATTATGAAAACCCTGCTCAAAGCTCCTCATATTCGGAAGTATCCCAGGGAGACTGCACTAGTAGTGATGGAACATCGGTTCAAAATTTCAATCGATCATCAGTTGGAATCTGTTGGTGTAACGATTCGATTAACCGATGGATAATCGTATAACGACATAAATGTCCATTTCCTCCATTTAGCAATGGAATACTTGAGCTGATAGTTCTATTTGTATATGCACAGTGTGGGGTTCCAATGGTTTGCAAGTTTCACATAATGTAAGCATGTATTTAAATGTTAAAAAATGTTACAGAACTTTTTGCTGTCGCATGTGATTGTTATATATATTTTAGAGTAACATTATAGCACACCTTTCGGTATATGCACCCTTTGGTTATTAGTTATCCTCTGCTTAGTGCTAGTTAGCTTTGTAACACATTAGCAAGGTGAGTGGTGTGATGCATGTCCACATTAACCATTAGCCAGGCATTACAAGCATTAATATAACCTGAGGGGTTCTAACTAGTACAGAAGTTCCAAAGACAATACTGACAACAATACGGAAAGTTGGAAACAATCATCATAGACTTTATTTATATATCAATGAAACCAGGGACTTATAATACAGAGGACGTACAAAACAGAAATTAATTCAAATGAAAAATTTAAAAAAAAAAAAAAAAAAAATCACACAAAATCAAAAATACACTGCAACTTATTTGCACTTTGAGTTTTTACTCTACAGTAACATCTTCTCTATAATTTCAATCATCGCAGTGATAAAACCATGGCCACTTCCTAGCAATCAGCGCAGTTACCATAACGTCTTATTGTTTTTGTTCAGAAAAATAAACAGATCAACAGGATGAAGACAACTTCTCTTCTTTGAAACTAACTCTCCGACAAGAGAGAGAAACTCTCTCACTGCTGACACTACATACTTGAACACACAGTATTTTCTTTGCTATGACTGAAATTCTAGGGAAGAAAACTTTATTTCTCTGCCACCATTCAAGGACTGTAGAGGTTTGGTCACCTTGTACGACAGTTGCTAAGTAGCTTGAAAGTTCTGCTTGGAATTAAGTTTCCAATCTTTCTGGATGTAATGGATGGTTGTAGTATTGTTACTTTCAGTTGCTGAGCTCGTCCAGCCATCATGTGTGATACCAACCCCTACAATCTTGTATCTCGTCCTTTAGCCTTTGTTCAGCTTGTTCCTTTCTGTCTTCAAGGGATGCTAATACTGATTTTTGGCCTGGAATAATGTACCTGTAAAATGATTCAACAAATTATCAACCACAATTTTTTAACACAATAAGACGACAGATAGTTTTTTAACATGGAATGATTTTGGAGTAATGATGAAGCACTATCTGGATAGTGATATTATTGATATCATTGGTTGGTTTAAAATGAATATGTGTTGACTGTTGCTGTGTTAAATTGTCTGAAGCTATGTCTGTAACTAGATGATCTGCACGGGACAAAAATGTTTGTGTAAACGCGAGTTTCTTGGTGTGACCATGGGTGATTTTTTTTGTACAGGAGAGGACCTCTATGTAAATGCAGGTAGAAAAATGAAAAAAGGGCAAAATTTGGTATATTCATGATGATGTTAGATATTTTTTACATAAAAAAGAGAGAAAAAAATGTACCTGGTTTGAGATTACAATTTTGGCCATTATACGAAAGTGTACCTATACAGAAAAAGCTAGCTTTACCAGCAGCCAAATTCTGATGTCTGGACACCAGGTAATGTTGTGAAAAATTTCCGAGTTACATTTTCCTGAATCATAAATCTTTTTGCTCTCATGTATGTAGTGATAAATGTTTGATATGTGTCATACTTCAAATTTCTGTCTTATTTGGTGAGATTTTCACTTGAAAATCACAATATTTTGCTATTTTCAGTGTTATTTAATGTGGTAACCATGGTTTTCAACAGTGTTTAATACAGAGTAAACAGGTATTTAGACAATGCTGTATTGTGTATTAGAACTGCATGTAGTGTGTAGTTTATGAAAATATATACTTTTATATGTCTGATTTGCACAGTTAATCTACCGTGTGTAATTATCTGGAATGTGTCCCTTATTTTTCAGAAAATGGCCCTTTAACTGAATGACAAATATCCTTTAAAATTCTTCATTGTGCTACTTTTACAGCTGGTATGGCTAGAAACATCATAAAAGACAACAAAAAAATCTGATTTCGTTCAATCTGTTTATTTGCTCAAAGTGATGAAAAAGGGAGATAACTCCAATTTCTTGTAATTTCAAAACCAGAGATACTTGAAAAGTTCATATCACATCTATTACATAGAAGTAGCAAAGCAGTAAGGAATAAGTGTGAAACATTTAAGTGGTCATCTCACAATAATTCTGTTTGTATTTCAGTGTATTTCTGGTAGATAATTGAACCATTACCATGGTAACTAGCTCAGAAACTGCATTTTACTGTTTTCTGGTGTAAGTTTCTCATTTGACTGCTGTATATGCTTCATTTATAGATACAGCTTACATATATATCAATTACAAAGCCAGATGTCTGTTATTTTTAGTTCAGTTCTCACGGCTCAAGAAAAGCAGGTCTTTCATTCTAAATTAAGGTAATACACTGTTTCCTGTAATCACTGTCACACTTGGGTGGGAAGAGTAAACAAGGACGGCTATGGTGTCATATGTCTAATGTTTAGAAATCACAGGCGGCATGTCACTGTTCATCGTCTACAGTATTTCCTTCACATAAGTTGTCAAGGTATCTCCCCTCAACTGCATGTCTCATCTTTGCCACAACAAATTGTGTGTAAATATCGGCTATCTGTTCTTGGAGCCATGCAGAGTGAACAGTAGTAGGAAACGGTGCTTGATTGATAGGGTCTGTAGAGGTCACCATGGCTTATCTAATTGTATATTGTAAATGTTGGTGAGTAGTAGTGTTCATGACAGTTGGTTGTGTTTCTAGTGTAAGGTGTCCCTTCCGGTCTGATGTCACCTGTGATTTGGTGTCCCTTCCAGTCTGGTGTCACATGTGGTTTGGTGTCACTTCCGGTCTGGTGTCACCTGTGGTTTGGTGTCACTTTCAGTCTGGTGTCACCTGTGGTTTGGTGTCACTTCCAGTCTGGTGTCGCCTGTGGTTTGTTGTCCCTTCTGGTCTGGTGTCACATGTGGTTTGATGTCACTTCCGGTCTGGCGTCACCTGTGGTTTGATGTCACTTCCAGTCTGGTGTCACCTGTGGTTTGGTGTGCCTTCTGGTCTGGTGTCGCCTGTGGTTTGTTGTCCCTTCTGGTCTGGTGTCACATGTGGTTTGATGTCACTTCCGATCTGGTGTCACCTGTGGTTTGGTGTCCTTCTGGTCTGGTGTCACCTGTGGTTTGTTGTCCCTTCCGGTTTGGTGTCACCAGTGGTTTGGTGTCACTTGCAGTCTGGTGTCACCTGTCGTTTGGTGTCCCTTCCGGTCTGGTTTCACCTGTTGTTTGGTGTCAGGTCCAGTTTGGTGTCACCTGTGGTTTGGTGTCACTTCCGGTTTGGTGTCACTTTCAGTCTGGTGTCGCCTGTGGTTTGGTGTCACTTCCAGTCTGGTGTCACCTGTGGTTTGGTGTCCCTTCCGGTCTGGTGTCACCTGTTGTTTGGTGTCAGGTCCAGTTTGGTGTCACCTGTGGTTTGGTGTCACTTCCGGTTTGGTGTCACTTTCAGTCTGGTTTCGCATGTGGTTTGGTGTCACTTCCAGTCTGGTGTCGCCTATGGTTTGTTGTCCCTTCTGGTCTGGTGTCACATGTGGTTTGATGTCACTTCCAGTCTGGTGTCACCTGTGGTTTGATGTCACTTCCAGTCTGGTGTCACCTGTGGTTTGGTGTCACTTCCAGTCTGGTGTCGCCTGTGGTTTGTTGTCCCTTCTGGTCTGGTGTCACTTCCGGTCTGGTGTCACCTGTGGTTTGATGTCACTTTCAGTCTGGTGTCACCTGTGGTTTGGTGTCCGTTCCGGTCTGGTGTCACCTGTGGTTTGGTGTCCCTTCTGGTCTGGTGTCACCTGTTGTTAGGTGTCCTTTCTGGTTCAGTGGTTATTATATTAACACTGTAGTTGTGTATGGAAGCGTGTTGTGGTGTGCTATTTGAATATAATGACTGCTCTGATTTTGCGATTACATTTTTTCAGTTTCCCTAAGTGCCTTTTTTGTTTGTACTGTGTTGTGCACTTCCTGTTTGCATGGTACCTATCAGTTAGATCCCTTTTGGCCATTTCTTTCCAAAGAGGCCTGTCAGTGGTATTTCAGGCCAATCAACCTACTCAAGATAAGTGCTGATTGACCTGTATCTGAATGGACAGCTGAATGACAAAGTCCATTGAAGTTTCTACTCCATAGGGTGGTCTTTGGTGCATATGTAAATGCACAGTGATTTAAGCTTTGTTTTGTTTGTTGTTAAAAGGCATGGAATTTTTTTTGAGTATTGCAAATGAAAGGCTTGTGTTTAGGAGGGTATGTAATTTATGCTCATCTTCTCTACTTGGATTTAAATGTTGATCATAAGGCAAATGGCGTGTGTTTTACAGAGGCATATGAGCTAAACAGATGACGGAATGTGCATGACGGTTAGCATGTATGTTGCTTAAGCACGGTATCACATTTTGTATAGCTGTCTGACACCGGTCTATGAAGCAGTCATCAGTACAGAACTTTATTAATGTTAAAAACCTGAAGTATTTTCCTTTACCTTTGCAGGTGCATGGAATCACTTTTATTTGGAAGGTTTTATCAGGATTGAGTAAGTAAAATTATGTTGATTTGGTGTGTAGTGGATTAATACTACAAACATTATTTCCACTTTCATTAATATCCTTTATGACAGTGTGAGTAGTTAGCAGAATGTCTGTAATGGGCCACATTACAATAAGAGATTGTTATTTCAGAGTTATTGAAAAAATACACAAGACCAATATTATCACCTTCCCTCCCTGGTTTAATTGCAATATTGGTTCTATTTGTATAATTTTCATGATTTTGACTTTAACTTTAGTAGTGTGTGATACATATGTATTTTACATTTTTGTCATTTTTGTCATTTTGATATTTGGTGTTTATTTGTAACATGATTATCTCCCCTGTAACTGTATTTATTATTCAATAAGCGCAGGATGCCATCACTAATTGCACCAATATAACATATTCTGCTAATAGCAATAGAAACTGGTGGGCTTATTAACAGGTATCAGCTTTTTGTTAGATAAATACAATTTAATTTGGACATAATTGTTTCCCTTTGTAAACTCCACAGCTTTGTACTCTATGACCTGGTTCAAGACAGAAAGTATCTGATAGACTTGGAACATCAGTGCTTGTCTGGAAAACTCTCAGCCCTGCGAGTTTGTTACCCAAATATTCAAGGACACGGCTCTCTACAAGAAGCCTTGGGGTCAGTGGTACACTGGCTTTCTTAATCCCGGTCAATCTTCAATTGGTTTTTTTTTTTTTTTTTTTATCAAATAAATTTGTATATGCGATCAAACATTTTAGTGTTATACCGTGTAGTTTCTACTGATAGATGTTTCAACTTAATGTTTATGTTATGGATATGTTAGTCATTCATGAAGTCTGTATGTATTTTTTCAAATACTCATACTAGTTACTTATTGTTTGAGCAATGGATATTTCTGCTGATCACTCTGTAAAATTTAGATGTATTTTCCTGGCCGATGCATCAGATAATATAATCATAAACCTTATTGTTAAAATATTCTTTTGATAAATAAGATGAAGAATGTGAATAGAAAATACTAGGTTTAGATTAGATCTTGTTTTAGATTTCTCTCTGATCAATTGGGAAAATACTAAAGGACAAGGCCTGGTACAACCACTCTCAGAACTATACATATCCTTACTGAAAGAAGAGCTTGGAATAGCAGTTTACCTGCTGGAGGATGTTTGTGATCTCGGTTTGGAACCTTACTCACCACACACAGATGGTTGGAAGGATGGTAAGTACTGTTTGATCAACTGTTGTAGAATAATGACCTTGACATTTGACCTTTAACCTTTCATATTTCACACATGTATATTGACATTTGTTATTACTTCCCCCTAATATTTTGACCTTTAGCCTTTTGCATTTAAAAAAAATTGGTGTAGGCTACTAGTAAGCACTACCATGCAATGATGTTTATAATTTTTTTGTTTGTTTGACCTTTGACCTTTATATCTGTAGAATGTGGTGTGGACTACAAGACAACACTTGTGTCTTATGATAATTGTCAAACTCGTTGCCAGTTATGTCATTGAGGATCTTTACGACAATGAGAGAATGTACCTAATGAACATGAACATCAGTAACTGTTGGGAAACAGCCTCCCCACAATGTTCTGACATTCACGTCGTGTTCAAGAATACCGTGCTTCCCAAACCCATCTGTCTTTGGAACCAGGACTTCTTTAACCCAAGTAAGTCGCATCAAATAGTAAGTAAAAAATATCAAAATGATAATGATGAATTTGAGAATTTCAAGAATGGACTAAAATTGTGGGAAAATTGTTTTTTTACCTTAAAAACAAAGCAAAGACAACGAAAGACTACTTCATAATTAGATAAAGTCACATTGATCTTAAGCAAGTCAAAAAACAGACTTCACTTTTAAGTATTTGATTTCCCAATCATCGTTGCTTTTGACATGACCTAACTTTCTATTTCCATAGGTTTCTCCCTCAATAACTGGCTGGCTGAAAACCATCACACCATGTCGCGGCCAGTAGCCCGACACGTGTCGGCTCATCTACTTGACCATCCAGGGCTGTCGGGACATCTTCTGTGGCCCACCTGTGACCGGACAGACAATATCTACGAATCATCAGATAGGACAGGCTGGTTTAAATGTAGATCTGTCTTCAGTCTATGTAAAATCTTTGTGGTGCGGCATCAACAGTTTTACTTTCAAACTTTGTTTTATAGGTTTTATATACCGGTATATGTTTTATAGGAGTTAGTTTTATTGGTGTTATAGATGTTAGTTTCATGTAACCAGGTCAACATGCGTTTGTTCATACTTTGTTTTGTAGGTTTTATATATAGGTTTTATAGGAGTTACAATTTTAAAGGTGTTATAGATGTTAGTTTCATGTAACCAGGTCAGCATGCGTTTGTTCATACTTTGTTTTGTAGGTTTTATATATAGGTTTTATAGGAGTTACAATTTTAAAGGTGTTATAGATGTTAGTTTCATGTAACCAGGTCAGCATGCGTTTGTTCATACTTTGTTTTGTAGGTTTTATATATAGGTTTTATAGGAGTTACAATTTTAAAGGTGTTGTAGATGTTAGTTTCATGTAACCAGGTCAGCATGCGTTTGTTCATACTTTGTTTTGTAGGTTTTATATATAGGTTTTATAGGAGTTACAGTGTTTAGAGTGGTGGTATCTTGTAGAGTTGATGGTTCATATCTTGTCAATGTTGATACTTTGTTTTATTAGTGTTATAGATGTTGGTATCTTGTTACCAGTTCAGCATTCATTTGTTCATACTTTGTTTGATAGGTGCTATAGATGTTGGTATCTTCATACTTTGTTTGATAGGTGTCATACTTTGTTTGATAGGTGTTATAGATGTTGGTATCTTGTTACCAGGTCAGCATTCATTTGTTCATACTTTGTTTGATAGGTGTTATAGATGTTGGTATCTTGTTACCAGGTCAGCATTCGTTTGTTCATACTTTGTTTGATAGGTGTTATAGATGTTGGTATCTTGTTACCAGGTCAGCATTCGTTTGTTCATACTTTGTTTTATAGGTGTTATAGATGTTGGTATCTTGTTACCAGGTCAGCATTCATTTGTTCATACTTTGTTTGATAGGTGTTATAGATGTTGGTATCTTGTTACCAGGTCAGCATTCATTTGTTCATACTTTGTTTGATAGGTGTTATAGATGTTGGTATCTTGTTACCAGGTCAGCATTCATTTGTTTATACTTTGTTGTATTAGTGTCATTGTTTGATAGGTGTTATAGATGTCGGTATCGTGTTACCAGGTCAGCATTCGTTTGTTCATACTTTGTTTGATAGGTGTTATAGATGTTGGTATCTTGTTACCAGGTCAGCATTCGTTTGTTCATACTTTGTTTGATAGGTGTTATAGATGTTGGTATCTTGTTACCAGGTCAGCATTCATTTGTTCATACTTTGTTTTCTTGGTGTTATAGATGTTGGTATCTTGCTACCAGGTCAGCATTCGTTTGTTCATACTTTGTTTGATAGGTGTTATAGATGTTGGTATCTTGTTACCAGGTCAGCAGTCATTTGTTCATACTTTGTTTTATAGGTGTTATAGATGTTGGTATCTTGTTACCAGGTCAGCATTCGTTTGTTAATACTTTGTTTGATAGGTGTTATAGATGGTGTTATAGATGTATCTTGTTACCAGGTCAGCATTCGTTTGTTCATACTTTGTTTGATAGGTGTTATAGATGTTGGTATCTTGTTACGAGGTCAGCATTCGTTTGTTCATACTTTGTTTGTGTCATAGGTGTTTATAGATGTTGGTATCTTGTTACCAGGTAAGCGTTCGTTTGTTCATACTTTGTTTGATAGTGTTGTTATTGGTGTTATAGATGTTGGTATCTTGTTACCAGGTCAGCATTCGTTGTTCATACTTTGTTTTGGTGTTATAGATGTTGGTATCTTGTTACCAGGTCAGCATTCGTTTGTTCATACTTTGTTTGATAGGTGTTATAGATGTTCATACTTTGTTTGATAGGTGTTATAGCATTCATTTGTTCATACTTTGTTTGATAGGTGTTATAGATGTTGGTATCTTGTTACCAGGTCAGCGGTCATTTGTTCATACTTTGTTTGATAGGTGTTATAGATGTGGGTATCTTGTTACCAGGTCAGCATTCATTTGTTCATTATTTGTTTGATAGGTGTTATAGTTTTACTGGTGTTATAGATGTTGGTATCTTGTTACCAGGTCAACATTCGATTGTTCATACTTTGTTGTATTAGTGTCATAGTTTTATTGGTGTTATAGATGTTGGTATCTTGTTACCAGGTCAGCATTCGTTTGTTTATACTTTGTTTGATAGGTGTTATAGATGTTGGTATCTTGTTACCAGGTCAGCATTCGTTTGTTTATACTTTGTTTTATAGGTGTTATAGATGTTGGTATCTTGTTACCAGGTCAGCGGTCATTTGTTCATACTTTGTTTGATAGGTGTTATAGATGTTGGTATCTTGTTACCAGGTCAGCGGTCATTTGTTCATTATTTGTTTGATAGGTGTTATAGATGTCGGTATCTTGTTACCAGGTCAGCATTCATTTGTTCATACTTTGTTTGATAGGTGTTATAGATGTTGGTATCTTGTTACCAGGTCAGCATTCATTTGTTCATTATTTGTTTGATAGGTGTTATAGTTTTATTGGTGTTATAGATGTTGGTATCTTGTTACCAGGTCAGCATTCGTTTGTTTATACTTTGGTTGATAGGTGTTATAGATGTTGGTATCTTGTTACCAGTTCAGCATTCATTTGTTCATACTTTGTTTGATAGGTGTTATAGATGTGTTATAGGTATCTTGTTACCAGGTCAGCATTCATTGCTTCATCCTTTGTTTGATTGGTGTTATAGATGTTGGTATCTTGTTACCAGGTCAGCATTCATTTATTTATACTTTGTTTTAATGGTGTTATAAATGTTGGTATCTTGTTACCAGGTCAGCATTCATTTGTTCATACTTTGTTTTATTGGTGTTATAGATGTTGGTATCTTGTTACCAGGTCAACATTCGATTGTTCATACTTTGTTGTATTAGTGTCATAGTTTTATTGGTGTTATAGATGTTGGTATCTTGTTACCAGGTCAGCATTCGTTTGTTCATACTTTGTGGTATTAGTGTCATAGTTTTATTGGTGTTATAGATGTGGGTATCTTGTTACCAGGTCAGCATTCATTTGTTCATACTTTGTTTGATAGGTGTTATAGTTTTATTGGTGTTATAGATGTTGGTATCTTGTTACCAGGTCAGCATTCGTTTGTTCATACTTTGTTTAATAGGTGTTATAGATGTTGGTATCTTGTTACCAGGTCAGCATTCGTTTGTTTATACTTTGTTGTATTAGTGTCATAGTTTTATTGGTGTTATAGATGTTGGTATCTTGTTACCAGGTCAGCATTCATTTGTTCATACTTTGTTTTATTGGTGTTATAGATGTTGGTATCTTGTTACCAGGTCAGCATTCGTTTGTTCTTGTTACCAGGTCAGCATTCATTTGTTCATACTATGTTTGATAGGTGTTATAGTTTTATTGGTGTTATAGATGTTGGTAAGTTGTTACCAGGTCAGCATTCATTTGTTTATACTTTGTTTGATTGGTGTTATAGTTTTATTGGTGTTATAGATGTTGGTATCTTGTTACCAGTCAGCATTCGTTTGTTCATACTTTGTTTGATAGGTGTTATAGATGTTGGTATCTTGTCACTGTTGATACTTTGTTTTATTGGTGTTATAGATGTTGGTATCTTGTTACCAGGTCAGCATTCGTTTGTTCATACTTTGTTGTATTAGTGTCATAGTTTTATTGGTGTTATAGATGTGGGTATCTTGTTACCAGGTCAGCATTCATTTGTTCATACTTTGTTTTATTGGTGTTATAGATGTTGGTATCTTGTTACCAGGTCAGCATTCATTTGTTCATACTTTGTTTTTATAGATGTTGGTATCTTGTTCACAGGTCAGCATTCATTTGTTCATACTTTGTTTTATTGGTGTTATAGATGTTGGTATCTTGTTACCAGGTCAACATTCGATTGTTCATACTTTGTTGTATTAGTGTCATAGTTTTATTGGTGTTATAGATGTTGGTATCTTGTTACCAGGTCAACATTCGATTGTTCATACTTTGTTGTATTAGTGTCATAGTTTTATTGGTGTTATAGATGTTGGTATCTTGTTACCAGGTCAGCATTCGTTTGTTCATACTTTGTGGTATTAGTGTCATAGTTTTATTGGTGTTATAGATGTCGGTATCTTGTTACCAGGTCAACATTCGTTTGTTCATACTTTGTTGTATTAGTGTCATAGTTTTATTGGTGTTATAGATGTTGGTATCTTGTTACCAGGTCAGCATTCATTTGTTCATACTTTGTTTTATTGGTGTTATAGATGTTGGTATCTTGTTACCAGGTCAGCATTCATTTGTTCATACTTTGTTGTATTAGTGTCATAGTTTTATTGGTGTTATAGATGTTGGTATCTTGTTACCAGGTCAGCATTCATTTGTTCATACTTTGTTTGATAGGTGTTATAGATGTTGGTATCTTGTTACCAGGTCAGCATTCATTTGTTTATACTTTGTTTGATAGGTGTTATAGATGTGGGTATCTTGTTACCAGGTCAGCATTCTTTTGTTGATACTTTGTTTTATTGGTGTTATAGATGTTGGTATCTTGTTACCAGGTCAGCATTCGTTTGTTTATACTTTGTTGTATTAGTGTCATAGTTTTATTGGTGTTATAGATGTTGGTATCTTGTTACCAGGTCAACATTCGTTTGTTCATACTTTGTTGTATTAGTGTCATAGTTTTATTGGTGTTATAGATGTTGGTATCTTGTTACCAGGTCAGCATTCGTTTGTTTATACTTTGTTGTATTAGTGTCATAGTTTTATTGGTGTTATAGATGTTGGTATCTTGTTACCAGGTCAGCATTCATTTGTTCATACTTTGTTTTATTGGTGTTATAGATGTTGGTATCTTGTTACCAGGTCAACATTCGATTGTTCATACTTTGTTGTATTAGTGTCATAGTTTTATTGGTGTTATAGATGTTGGTATCTTGTTACCAGGTCAGCGGTCATTTGTTCATACTTTGTTTGATTAGTGTCATTGTTTTATTGGTGTTATAGATGTTGGTATCTTGTTACCAGGTCAACATTCGATTGTTCATACTTTGTTGTATTAGTGTCATAGTTTTATTGGTGTTATAGATGTTGGTATCTTGTTACCAGGTCAGCATTCATTTGTTCATACTTGTTATAGTTCAGCATTCATTTGTTCATACTTTGTTCTTGTTACCAGGTCAGCATTCATTTGTTCATATGTGTCATAGTTTTATTGGTGTTATAGATGTTGGTATCTTGTTACCAGGTCAGCATTCATTTGTTCATACTTTGTTTGATAGGTGTTATAGATGTTGGTATCTTGTTACCAGGTCAGCATTCATTTGTTTATACTTTGTTTGATAGGTGTTATAGATGTTGGTATCTTGTTACCAGGTCAGCATTCGTTTGTTCATACTTTGTGGTATTAGTGTCATAGTTTTATTGGTGTTATAGATGTGGGTATCTTGTTACCAGGTCAGCATTCATTTGTTCATTATTTGTTTGATAGGTGTTATAGTTTTACTGGTGTTATAGATGTTGGTATCTTGTTACCAGGTCAGCATTCGTTTGTTTATACTTTGTGGTATTAGTGTCATAGTTTTATTGGTGTTATAGATGTTGGTATCTTGTTACCAGGTCAGCATTCATTTGTTCATACTTTGTTGTATTTGTGTCATAGTTTTACTTTGTTTTATTGGTGTTATAGACATTGGTATCTTGTCTCCAGGTCAGCATTCGTTTGTTCATACTTTGTTGTATTAGTGTCATAGTTTTATTGGTGTTATAGATGTTGGTATCTTGTTACCAGGTCAGCATTCATTTGTTCATACTTTGTTTGATAGGTGTTATAGATGTTGGTATCTTGTTACCAGGTCAGCATTCATTTGTTCATACTTTGTTTTATTGGTGTGTTATAGATGTTGGTATCTTGTTACCAGGTCAGCATTCATTTGTTCATACTTTGTTAGGTGTTATAGTTTTATTGGTGTTATAGATGTTGGTATCTTGTTACCAGGTCAGCATTCATTTGTTCATACTTTGTTTTATTGGTGTTATAGATGTTGGTATCTTGTTACCAGGTCAGCATTCATTTGTTCATACTTTGTTTTATTGGTGTTATAGATGTTGGTATCTTGTTACCAGGTCAGCATTCGTTTGTTCATACTTTGTTGTATTAGTGTCATAGTTTTATTGGTGTTATAGATGTTGGTATCTTGTTACCAGGTCAGCATTCGTTTGTTTATACTTTGTTGTATTAGTGTCATAGTTTTATTGGTGTTATAGATGTTGGTATCTTGTTACCAGGTCAGCATTCGTTTGTTCATACTTTGTTTATTAGTGTCATAGTTTTATTGGTGTTATAGATGTTGGTATCTTGTTACCAGGTCAGCATTTGTTTGTTCATACTTTGTTTGATTGGTGTTATAGATGTTGGTATCTTGTTACCAGGTCAACATTCGATTGTTCATACTTTGTTGTATTAGTGTCATAGTTTTATTGGTGTTATAGATGTTGGTATCTTGTTACCAGGTCAGCATTCATTTGTTCATACTTTGTTTGATAGGTGTTATAGATGTTGGTATCTTGTTACCAGTTCAGCATTTGTTAGTTCATACTTTGTTTTATTGGTGTTATAGACATTGGTATCTTGTCACCAGGTCAGCATTCGTAAGTTCATACTTAGTTTGATTGGTGTTATAGTTTTATTGGTGTTATAGATGTTGGTATCTTGTTACCAGGTCAGCATTCGTTTGTTTATAATTTGTTTTATAGGTGTTATAGATGTTGGTATCTTGTTACCAGTCAGCATTCGTTTGTTCATACTTTGTGGTATTAGTGTCATAGTTTTATTGGTGTTATAGATGTTGGTATCTTGTTACCAGGTCAGCATTCATTTGTTCATTATTCGTTTGATAGGTGTTATAGTTTGATAGGTGTTATAGATGTTGGTATCTTGTTACCAGGTCAGCATTCGTTAGTTCATACTTCGTTTGATAGGTGTTTTAGATGTTGGTATCTTGTTACCAGGTCAACATTCGATTGTTCATACTTTGTTGTATTAGTGTCATAGTTTTATTGGTGTTATAGATGTTGGTATCTTGTTACCAGGTCAGCATTCATTTGTTCATACTTTGTTTGATAGGTGTTATAGATGTTGGTATCTTGTTACCAGGTCAGCATTCGTTTGTTCATTATTTGTTTGATAGGTGTTATAGTTTTATAGGTGTTATAGATGTTGGTATCTTGTTACCAGGTCAGCATTCATTTGTTCATACTTTGTTTGATAGGTGTTATAGTTTTATTGGTGTTATAGATGTTGGTATCTTGTTACCAGGTCAGCATTCATTTGTTCATACTTTGTTTGATAGGTGTTATAGATGTTGGTATCTTGTTACCAGGTCAGCATTCATTTGTTCATACTTTGTTTGATAGGTGTTATAGATGTGGGTATCTTGTTACCAGGTCAGCATTCCTTTGTTTATACTTTGGTTGATAGGTGTTATAGATGTTGGTATGTTGTTACCAGGTCAGCATTCATTTGTTCATTATTTGTTTGATAGGTGTTATAGTTTTACTGGTGTTATAGATGTTGGTATCTTGTTACCAGGTCAGTATTCGTTTGTTTATACTTTGTGATATTTCGCTGGAGGCAGTCGTATATTGGCGTCGTCTTTTCTGTTTGTCGGTCCCTCCATCTGTACATCCATTTCTTGTGAACGGAACTCCTCCTAAACTAATCATCAGATTTTCATGAAACTTGCTCAATGTCACTACTACAATGTATAGATCCTATACATCTGTGTTTTAGATAGTAGGCGTTACCCCTGAGTTCCTTGGGGGTCCGACTCGCAGCTCATATACAAAATTGGTTTCCCTTCCTGCAAAGCTTTTCCTCAATTTCTCTTATTAGACCACATTTTTGTCCCAGACCCACCCCTCAGGCCTTGGGGGGCCGAAACCCTCCACCAATACAAACTTGGTTCCCCTACACTCAAGAATTCTTCTGACCAAATTTGAATCAATTCTAGAGCTACTTTTATTGCAACTTGAAAGATGACGTTACTTTAAATAGTTTTATTACTTTTCAAGAATGCAATCAAAATATTGTAAATTGAAAGTTTCGATGATTTTAAAAAAAATGCAAACATTGATTTATTCAAATTCTTTAGTTTTACTTAATAATTCTTTATGCTTCATACAATCATAGTTCCATTGTCCTCTCTAACACCTGTACTATTAACAGGCACACACTACCCTACTAATAACTGCACTGGTATATTGGTCCCCCTAACAAATTAGGAACTGTGATTATTTGTAGTATGCTACACATGTATTAGTTTTACAAAATATAATTGATAAAGAAAAGTTACTATTGATCTTGAAGTAGCAAATCTTTTCCAAATTTATTTTCTGGTTATTTTGATTTTCAAATGGGAAAATTATTTCAAAATTTACTGCAAAATTATTCATTAAATCCAGGGCAGACAGCAACTGTTTTTCATCAAATTTTGGTCAAAAAGGAACATTTTGTGAAGGGGAATATTCATATAAAATTCCTAAAATTTAGGCCATATTTAGCGTTTATAGCTTTCTTGTCAGATAGCCCCCTTAGACTCTGCTCTTTAGACCCTAAGGTTCAGACCCCTTATACCCTACTCCTTTGTCCCCAAGAATCGGACCCTTCAGACCCTATTCCTCGGTCCTCTTTAATCCAACCCTTTAGATTCTACTTCCTCAGTCTCCAAGAATAGAACCCTTTAGACCCTACTCCTTTGTGGCCTGGAGAGTCAGACCATTTTGCCCTAATCCTTTGTTCCCTAGAGTCGGACCCTTTTGCCCTACTCCTTTGTTCCCTAGAGTCGGACCCTTTTGCCCTTCTCCTTTGTTCCCTAGAGTCGGACCCTTTTGCCCTACTCCTTTGTGCCCTGGAGAGTCGGACCGTTTTGCCCTAATCCTTTGTTCCCTAGAGTGGGACCCTTTGCCCTACTGTCTCCTGCAGTCAGACATGTATTGGAGGATTGTAGCTTTGTTTTATAGGTGTTATAGATGTTGGAGTCTTGTTACCAATTCAGGATTCATTTGTTCATACTATGTTTGATAGGTGTTATAGTTTTATTGGTGTTATAGAGGTTGGTAAGTTGTTACCAGGTCAGCATTCATTTGTTTATACTTTGTTTGATTGCTGTTATAGTTTTATTGGTGTTATAGATGTTGGTATCTTGTTACCAGGTCAGCATTCGTTTGTTCATACTTTGTTGTATTAGTGTCATAGTTTTATTGGTGTTATAGATGTTGGTATCTTGTTACCAGGTCAGCATTCGTTTGTTTATACTTTGTTGTATTAGTGTCATAGTTTTATTGGTGTTATAGATGTTGGTATCTTGTTACCAGGTCAGCATTCATTTGTTGATACTTTGTTTTATTGATGTTATAGATGTTGGTATCTTGTTACCAGGTCAGCATTCGTTTGTTTATACTTTGTTTGATAGGTGTTATAGATGTTGGTATCTTGTTACCAGGTCAGCATTCATTTGTTCATACTTTGTTTGATAGGTGTTATAGATGTTGGTATCTTGTTACCATGTCAGCATTCCTTTGTTAATACTTTGTTTGATAGGTGTTATAGATGTTGGTATCTTGTTACCAGGTCAGCATTCGTTTGTTTATACTTTGTTGTATTAGTGTCATTGTTTGATAGGTGTTATAGATGTTGGTATCTTGTTACCAGGTCAGCATTCATTTGTTTATACTTTGTTTGATAGGTGTTATAGATGTTGGTATCTTGTTAACAGGTCAGCATTCATTTGTTTATACTTTGTTGTATTAGTGTCATAGTTTTATTGGTGTTATAGATGTTGGTATCTTGTTACCAGGTCAGCATTCATTTGTTCATACTTTGTTTGATAGGTGTTATAGATGTTGGTATCTTGTTACCAGGTCAGCATTCATTTGTTCATACTTTGTTGTATTAGTGTCATAGTTTTATTGGTGTTATAGATGTTGGTATCTTGTTACCAGGTCAGCATTCATTTGTTCATACTTTGTTTGATAGGTGTTATAGATGTGGGTATCTTGATACCAGGTCAGCATTCGTTTGTTCATACTTTGTGGTATTAGTGTCATAGTTTTATTGGTGTTATAGATGTTGGTATCTTGTTACCAGGTCAGCATTCATTTGTTCATACTTTGTTTGATAGGTGTTATAGATGTTGGTATCTTGTTACCAGGTCAGCATTCGTTTGTTCATACTTTGTTTGATTGGTGTTATAGATGTTGGTATCTTGTTACCAGGTCAGCATTCATTTGTTCATTATTTGTTTGATAGGTGTTATAGTTTTATTGGTGTTATAGATGTTGGTATCTTGTTACCAGGTCAGCATTCATTTGTTCATACTTTGTTTGATAGGTGTTATAGTTTTACTGGTGTTATAGATGTATTGTTATAGATGTTTGATAGGTGTTATAGATGTTGGTATCTTGTTACCAGGTCAGCATTCATTTGTTCATACTTTGTTTGATAGGTGTTATAGTTTTATTGGTGTTATAGATGTTGGTATCTTGTTACCAGGTCAGCATTCGTTTGTTCATACTTTTTTGTATTAGTGTCATAGTTTTATTGGTGTTATAGATGTTGGTATCTTGTTACCAGGTCAGCATTCATTTGTTCATACTTTGTTTGATAGGTGTTATAGATGTTGGTATCTTGTTACCAGGTCAGCATTCATTTGTTCATACTTTGTTTTATTGGTGTTATAGATGTTGGTATCTTGTTACCAGGTCAGCATTCCTTTGTTTATACTTTGTTTGATTGGTGTTATAGATGTTGGTATCTTGTTACCAGGTCAGCATTCATTTGTTCATTATTTGCTTGATAGGTGTTATAGTTTTACTGGTGTTATAGATGTTGGTATCTTGATACCAGGTCAGCATTCGTTTGTTCATACTTTGTTTGATTGGTGTAATAGATGTTGGTATCTTGTTACCAGGTCAGCATTCGTTTGTTCATACTTTGTTGTATTAGTGTCATAGTTTTATTGGTGTTATAGATGTTGGTATCTTGTTACCAGGTCAGCATTCATTTGTTCATACTACTTTGTTTTATAGGTGTTATAGATGTTGGTATCTTGTTACCAGGTCAGCATTCGTTTGTTCATACTTTGTTGTATTAGTGTCATAGTTTTATTGGTGTTATAGATGTTGGTATCTTGTTACCAGGTCAGCATTCGTTTGTTCATACTTTGTGGTATTAGTGTCATAGTTTTATTGGTGTTATAGATGTTGGTATCTTGTTACCAGGTCAGCATTCATTTGTTCATACTTTGTTTTATTGGTGTTATAGATGTTGGTAGTTTTACTTTGTTTGTGTTATAGATGTGTTGGTATCTTGTTACCAGGTCAGCATTCATTTGTTCATACTTTGTTTGATAGGTGTTATAGATGTTGTTATCTTGTTACCAGGTCAGCGGTCATTTGTTCATACTTTGTATTGATAGGGTGTTATAGATGTTGGTATGTTGTTACCAGGTCAGCATTCATTTGTTCATACTTTTTGTTTTATTGGTGTTATTGATGTTGGTATCTTGTTACCAGGTCAGCATTCGTTTGTTTATACTTTGTTTGATAGTTTTATTGGTGTTATAGATGTTGGTATCTTGTTACCAGGTCAGCATTCATTTGTTCATACTTTGTTTGATAGGTGTTATAGATGTGGGTATCTTGATACCAGGTCAGCATTCGTTTGTTCATACTTTGTGGTATTAGTGTCATAGTTTTATTGGTGTTATAGATGTGGGTATCTTGTTACCAGGTCAACATTCGTTTGTTCATACTTTGTTGTATTAGTGTCATAGTTTTATTGGTGTTATAGATGTTGGTATCTTGTTACCAGGTCAGCATTCATTTGTTCATACTTTGTTTGATAGGTGTTATAGATTTATTGGTGTTATAGATGTGTGTATCTTGTTACCAGGTCAGCATTCATTTGTTCATACTTTGTTTAGTGTCATAGTTTTATTGGTGTTATAGATGTTGGTATCTTGTTACCAGGTCAGCATTCATTTGTTCATACTTTGTTTGATAGGTGTTATAGATGTTGGTATCTTGTTACCAGGTCAGCATTCATTTGTTCATACTTTGTTTGATAGGTGTTATAGATGTTGGTATCTTGTTACCAGGTCAGCAGGTCATTTGTTTATACTTTGTTTGTATTAGGTGTTATAGTTTTATTGGTGTTATAGATGTTGGTATCTTGTTACCAGGTCAGCATTCATTTGTTCATTTTGTTTATACTTTGTTATAGATGTTGGTATCTTGTAGCATTCATTTGTTCATACTTTGTTAGATGTTGTTAGCATTCGTTTGTTTGTACTTTGTTTGATAGGTGTTATAGATGTTGGTATCTTGTTACCAGGTCAGCATTCATTTGTTCATACTTTGTTTGATAGGTGTTATAGTTTTATTGGTGTTATAGATGTTGGTATCTTGTTACCAGGTCAGCATTCATTTGTTCATACTTTGTTTGATAGGTGTTATAGTTTTATTGGTGTTATAGATTTGTATAGAATATATTTGAATATATTGTTTTGTATATATTTATAATGTACAGCTCTATTTTGAAGAAAAGTTTGATACACAAAACATTCTATGGAGTTATTTTATTTTTCAAATTGTTGATACCAAAAATATATTTTTAAACAGCAAGAAAGAGCAGATGCAGATGGTATGTTGGATGAATTTCGTCTCTGATGAAAAATCACTTGCAAGCATTGAAACAGTGATTTGTAATCAAAAGAAAGAAAAATGTGTCAATACTATTTATAGATACTAAGTATGGTATTTCCATTGACTTGACCAAGGATGGATGAATTTCTAAGTTTGCAGTATTTCAATATGCTCAGTATGTAAAATTTCTGGTAAGAATGTTTGATAAAATGAATGACCTTGACCCATTTTCAAGGTTTATGGAATTCAGGGGACTGTTAGACCATTGGGCCTTTTCTGATGTCAAGACACTATCATGCAGTGTTGAAATTTTGGTTGAAGATTTGATATACATTTTTTGAAATGGGCAAGGTTTTGTAGTCAGATGACCTTTGGCCTATGGTTCTCTTGTCAGATCATCTGACCGTGGGCAAGGTTTCGTAGTCAGATGACCTTTGGCCTATGGTTCTCTTGTCAGATCATCTGACCGTGGGCAAGGTTTCGTAGTCAGATGACCTTTGGCCCATGGTTCTCTTGTTAGATCATCTGACCTTGGGCAAGGTTTCGTAGTCAGATGATCTTTGGCCCATGGTTCTCTTGTTAGCTCATCAGTCTGTGGGTAAGGTTTCGTAGTCAGATGGTCTTTGGCCCATGGTTCTCTTGTTAGCTCATCAGTCTGTGGGTAAGGTTTCGTAGTCAGATGACCTTTGGCCTATGATTCTCTTGTTTATGTTGAAAATTTGAATTTACCATTATGTAAGAATATCTTTGTTTTTTGGATGATTAAATCAGATCTCGCTTCTAGACCCGTAAACTCTCGCTCTCTCTCTCTCCATATTATTTACTCTCCATTTCAATACATTCTCGTACTGTTTTTTTCCTCTCATTTTGTTGTATGTGTGGGTGAAAAAATTTGTGTACTTGTATATTCAGTAATGATGATGATGACTGAGCGAGAGAAAATGATTGTACATGGATGATACTGATTGTATATGGTATGATGATGATTGCACATGACATGATGGCACAGTGTTGACTGTGGATGATGAAGAGTATGCATGTGGAAATTTGATGATGATGATGATGAGTGATGATAATGATTGTACCATGGGTGGCCGGGTGGCGCAGTGGCAACGCACTTGCCTTTCACCTAGTCGACCGGGGTTGGATTCCCGGAACGGACGTGAAAAGGTAAGGGGTCACCTTCCCAACCACATGGGTTTTCCCCGGGTACTCCGGTTTCCTCCCACAATAAGCCCCCTCGCACACTTGCATCCGGGCCAACAAGTGTGATAAGTATAAGTTGACATAACTTGTTTCGAAATTGTTGTAAAATAAATCAAGTTTATATATATTTATAATGATTTGTACATGGGGTGATGAGTGTATATGGAATGATGATGAGGAGGAGGAGGATGATGATGATTGTATAATAAGATTCATGAGGTCTACAAGTGCTTTGGTGTGTGAGGTGTGCAAGGTTGTTTATCTGTATGTTTAAAATGCTTTGAAAAATTTAATAAATATAAAAAAAAAGAAATACCTTTGTGTGTTGATGTTTTGTATTATTGAAACTTCAACCAACGTGTTATTTTCTTTGTACCATGATTAAAAATGGATCATTTACAAAAAGTTCTTATTCAGTCAAATGTTTGATGACTGTGATATTTTATGATCATGATAGCAGATATATCTTTTTGTCCATTTGGCAATACCTGAGTTTAAAAACCTATGATAAAATAGATTATGTAAATATTTATATTTTGTACGTATGATTGGTGTATGGTGTGTGGTGTGTGAGAACCCTTCTGTGGAGAGGGCATTATTTGTAAGGGACTGATCCCAGGGCCCCAACCCTGGCAGTCTCAATTATCGCTGGAATAATAAAATATTTTTGTAAAAAAAAAAAAAAAAAAAACGGTTTTGTAGTTTTTAGATATCTGAGGTGTTTCTGTTCATTTGGCGATACTGGAGATTAATTTGTAAATGCTTGGAAGACTTGTCCATAATTCTGGGCTTCAACCACTGTTGTATTCAAGAAAATGACGGTCAGGAATATCTGAGGTGATTTGTCCGGTTATCAATATCTGAGGTGATTTGTCCTTGATGTCTGGGATGACTTCTACATAATTCTGGGCTTAAATTACCTTTACATTCAGGAAGTTGCCAACTTATATCTGAAGTGAATCGTCCGGTTGACAATATCAGAGATGATTCATCTGTGACGTTTGGGATGACTTGTACCTAGTTGTGAGCATCAGCTGTTCCAAACTGTCCATTAAGACTAAAATGACCTGTCCATAATCCACCATATTTTCAACAAAGACACAATTTATAATTCATTATCTCATGAAAACTGTGACAAATGATTTGCGTTGAAAAAACGTCAGTTATCATTTATTGGTAGCAGTATTCCTGCATGATATATTTTAATATTTGTTCCACATATTGACGTGGCATATTTTCTTTCTATCGGGAATAGGGTATGTCTTTTGTAGAGTTGATAACGTGACCACAACATGTCATTTTAACTATGATTTTAATTCACTAATAACATAGCATTACTAAACCAGTTTCATATTTTGAGCATGATTTTAAGGACTAGTTAAAAGTAAAGCATGTTAATGATGTTTAAGCATTATTAACAGGGTAGGAATAATTAAAACCTTCACTTCATCAGGAACCACAAATTTTATAATTGAAAGACCACTACATGATCTTTTAGTACTGAATGTACACAATAACATGTTACACCTGGCTAACTGTTGTGGTAGAAACTTTTCACTCTATTACTAATATCTCATTTTAATAAATTGTCACATTAGTACATTTCTCATCTCTCTTTTTTAATGTATTATTAAATGATTATTTAATTGCTTATTTTATTGTTTAGAAAAGCTGCCACAGGAAATGAAAGAGAAGTATATGAAAGATTTGGAGATAATTGATGGTATGTAAAATAACTTGCTGCTATTATCTTGTAACATGTTTTGCTGGAAATATCTTCAGTGCTGAAATATATTGCAATTTGTGTAAGATACCAGTGTATGATTGGAATTGTCTTACTAACCTATTTTAAGTCATCTGACCAGAAGGGTCATGATGACCTGTCTTTTTTTGCTAATTTTCAGCTCACTTGCCCAAATAAGTGGGCTTATGTCATGGCGCAGTGTCTGTCCGTCCAGCAAAAATTTTCTAAAAATTGTCACAAGTCAGGAACTACCGAACGGATCTTGACCAAATTTGGTCAGAAGCACCCTTAGGTGAACAGAAACCAATATTGTATAAATGGTGGGTCTTTACCCCCTAGGGTCAGGGGAGAAATTAAGCAAAGTCTTAAAACTCCTTCTTCTGAATGAAATGAAGGAAAAGGTTCATATTTGGTCTGAAGTACGAACAGTTGGTCTCATTCCTGTGGAGCCTGAGGAGCAGGGCCTCAAAAGAGGGATCTTAATAAATTATTTGAAATCCTTGTTCTTCTGAGGATAATGCAGGAACTCATGATGGTATAAATTACTACTAGTGCTAAAGAGATTTTATTCTTCTTTGGTCTGTTCAACCAACCATTTGCATAAATTTAGTTTGTCCAGATGAATGACCCTACCAACTTTCAAGGTCACAGGGGTCAAGTGTGTTAAAATATACATATAATAATTTGTACATTGCCAATGAAAAGGTCTTCATATTGGGCCTATCGTATGCTGGATTGGAGTGCTCCCAAACAAATGAGCTTGATGTTAAGTCAAGGTCAAATATCTGTTAAAGGTTGTTAGATGACCATTATGGCCCATGGGCTCCTTGTTAGTTCATCTGAACCAAAGGGCCAAATGAGTATATGCTGTGGCCTAGCCTCTGTGATCTGTCCGTCCTTCAGGCCTTCTAACTGTTCGACTTTGTCCGTCGTCTATCTAGCATCAATTTTTCCATTTAATATGAAAGGCCTAGAAGCATGATATTTGGGTGGAATATCCCTTGGATGATGCCCAAAAAGACAAAATGACCTTGACCGATATTCAATGTTATATTGTTCAAATATGTGAAAATATTCAAACAAATTCTTGTGATGACCCAAAAGGCCTGTAAACCTGATATTTGGCAAGAAGACCCCTTGGATGATGCCCAACCAAATTTGCAAAAAGAACAACTTCTTCTAATCAACTGAAAGGTCAAGAAACATTATATTTGGCTGGTTGGCCCTTTGCTTTGAAAAAACAGTCTGGGAAAAGAAATGATCTTGACTGGTAGAGTTATACAGATTAAGGGATTAAGGAAGTTGCTTTGTCTGGCCTTCGACTAATGTCAAGAAAGGTGAGACTGTGTGAGTCGTACATTTCCGACAATGACAGTGGTCACTGAGACCACTTCAACATTTGCATTAAAGTCCTCTTTTAATATTGTTTTTATTATAAGATTGAGTTTAAACTTGGTCACTTTACTCATACTATCATATTGAATACCTAACTTCAATTTACAAAGGGAATTGTTTCTGGATTTTTTTGGGTTAAAACATGAATTTTGCAGATTTGTGTTATAGTGTTACTATTATCCTATTGAATTAATACTTGGTCACATTGCTCATACTATCATATTGAACACTTAGCCTCAATTTATAGGAAACTGTTTTACTGCTTCTGGAAAGGAGAGGTTAGATGTCGAGGATCAGATTTTAGAGTCCTGTCGTGATTCCCTGGGCCCAGGTAACAAGAAAGAGGTAGAAAAGGGAGGAGATGACACTAGTCCTCAAGTTTCAGAATCCAGCACAATCACTACACAGGTGCAGATCACTCCCATCTCTACACAATCCAATAACTCAGGTAGGATTGGTGATTGTTAGGAATGAGTTAGTTCAGATAAAATACTGATAAATGTTGGTGTTCTGACTACCAGCTAAATATTTTAAGTTATGTCAGGATAGCCAGCTAAGTTTTTCATGGTTGACTTGTTTAGGAAGTTGGGATGTAAGCCCATTGTGCCTCTTGTTATTAAATATACGACTACAGTTCTAGTTTAACCTACCTTTATATTGCCTGAGGTCTATGTAACGATAAAGGCCTCTTTCTTATTCTGTAGTTTACTTGTTCTTGTATTCTAGTTTAATCTATATATATACAGTACTGACAACATCCAGTGGCAGACCGATGATCATACCTGACACTGCCTCTCAAGTACCTCAGGACTCACCAATCCCCACTCCCGTGCCATCTGTTACCGAGGAGAAGATGATTGCTGACAACCATCTCCCTTATGACAAGGAGAAGACAGACCAGAAGAAAGGGGATGATGGGGAAGAGGACTTGAGTTAGTCTAGTAATCTACATTTTATTGACTAATATAAGGTTTACAGATGTCGTAATTTGCCATCTTTAGGATATCATTTGGGGAAAAAAAACATAAAGGTTCATGCCTGATTTAAATGTATGGAATGTATTATGAATTTTCTTAGATGAAAACAAGATTTACAGTACTTTTGAAATTGTTGAATTATATAAATTGTATTGAAAATGAAATTTGACATTGACATGTGTATAACCTCGACTTTGATCTATAACTTGGTGACCTTGACATTTATGTGCTTTTTTGTATGTTAAGTGTAAATTTAATTTGTTCCTCACCAGGTGACCTAGATGTGAATGAATCTGAAAAGGGTGAGACAGAGACAAACGTAAATCCATGCTCCAAACAGGTTCCTGTGCCCCAATTGGATTTGAACAAACAACCAAAACAAAGTGCTTTGAAATCGCTATTTGAACTGTTTCACCAGTAATATGCTTAGTGTTAAAGATGTTGAACAGCAGTCAAAACTGTTGCCATTGGCCATGCCTATGACATCTGGTAATAAAGGCCAGCCTCGAACTGGAGCAGGATGTGTGTAAGTAGTCTTAGGCAATCAGTATTATAAACAGGAGTGTTAGCAAGTGATTTTGTCTGTATGATTTACTTTCCCTGTAGTTGTTATGAAAATTCATGGCTACATTAAATTTGTTAAATCTCTTGTCAAGTATTACTGGTCACACGACAAATTACATGTTTATATGTGTAAGAGGAGTGGGTCAGTGTGGCTTGTACATAGAGTTAAATACGGTCTCTGTCACTCAGCTCACGGAGCATGCTTCTTTTGCTCAGTTGGTAGAGCACTGGCTTATCACGCCGAAGACCCGGGTTCGATTCCTGGTCGGGGCACTCAACAGGAATGTATATTTTCCCTGTTCTTCTACATATGTAATTAAGACCAGGTATGTTTTTGCACCTGGCAAATTGTCTTTCTTATCAAAGCTTGGTTTATGTAGCTATATTTCCATTCTACTATCCACTTCCCATTATATTGTATGAAATCCAGTTGGCTGTATATGTTACTGATGTCAATTGTAAGTTAAGTGGGAAATTTGCATGAAATGTTCATGTAGTGTTTTATAAAGACACATGAGAATGGAAAATATGAATTATTGTTTAATAATTTAATTATTAAACTTGGTTTGTAAACTACTGATTTCTACCATTATGCTACCTTAATTAGTTATCTATGCCTAGAGGTCTGTCATATACATGTGTTTACTAGCTAGCTCTATATATATATAGTCAGTTCTGACCTTTAACCTCGTTTCTCTTTGTTAACATTGTATGCATACTAATTAGCGTTACCATATTTAGTATCACTTCAAGATAACGAGCAGACATGTTGTACATCTGTTGTTCTGACTTCATTTTTTTGTTGGCCACCACCATCCCCATCCACACTAACATGGTACTTATTGGAGGTTTCGGTTGCTGTATATGATGGGTCCGTTAGCCCCAAGTCGCGGGTTTTTCAATTAATTTTCAACATACATAGTTTCGTACAGTACAGTTACAGTGCATCAGTACAGGACCATTTTCGCCTGGTTCTTCAGTAGAACTCAGGACCTCGACTGTGTACTATTTTAGCAGTCTTCGTTGTACAGGACTCCTTCGCCTGGCAACAAGCTGATTTTACTCATTTTCAAATTGGTCCATTAGCCCCAAGTCGCGGGTTTTTTCAATTAATTTTTTACATACATAGTTTCGTATAGTACAGTTATAGTGCATCCGTACAGGACCATTTTCGCCTGGTTCTTCAGTAGAACTCAGGACCTCGCCTGGCGATGTTACCTAGACTGTGTACTATTTTAGCAGTCTTCGTTGTACAGGACTCCTTCGCCTGGCAACAAGCTGATTTTACTCATTTTCAAATTTGTCATGTTTTATTTAATAGTTTAAACCTTCATTCTCGATCAACCAGTGTTCAAAATTTTCATTTATACTTCTCATTCCTACAACCAGGACCGCCTTTTCCTATTTCGGACTAGGACTCGCCTGCATGTAGGAACCATACTCATCTTCATTCATACATCCGGTTATCACATAAAGCAGCAGAGACAGCCCTGAATGGAAAATTTTTATATGTTTTCATGTTGTCCAATGTTATGTATATATATGTTTTGTTATGATCTTATTAGTATGGTTTTTATATTGGATGTGTTCATTACAATTTTCTAATCGTATATCCATCGTTTGTTGTTGTTTATAAACACACTGTAGTTCAAACTTCAATAATTTGTTATTATGAGGTAAAGTTCCTTGATTTGGATTTTTTTAGGTTTGTGATGTGGCCAAACTGTTTTAATGATATTTCCTTACATTACATGTACAGATTCATTCATTTTTCTTTAACTGATATTTTTGCATAGCGAGCTAAACAAGGTACAAGTATATCATGTCAGACCTATGACGAGTGTCTTTAGAACGATAGTTGTACCACTGGCTCCTTGTCAGCATATGGGTGAACAGAAGTTCTAAACTGGCTTATATCTACCATACAACTGAAGTTTTCATATATTTTTATTTTGCTTACTAGTAGCAGTTTATGAGACGTTTTCAAATCTTTAGTCTTGGATACAAATTTGACCTTTACCTTTGACCTTTAAGCTTTTAAGGTTTAATTATACTTTACATATTCAACATAAACAATGTCCATAACTCAGAGAAGTACCCTATTAGATTTGAACCAATTGGTCAAAGGTCAAGGTCACAGAAGACTTTCATTCAGAATGAATTGAATTCTGAGCTTTTAAGTCAATGACCTTTTTCCTGAGGAATTTACATTGGTGATGTTTTTTTGCCAAAGAAAAATCTTATTCAAAGGTCAGGTTCACACAGTCTACAAAAGTACTTGATCAGTGTGATACAGCAACTCATAGGCTTTTTGGCCTATGAACTTCAAACTTCATACACAGATAGAACATGCATAGAGCATACACAGAAATAGACATCAATAGATTTTATGGTCACAAGGTCAAAGGTCAGTGTCACACAGGCTACAGAAAGGCTTAAGCTCTTTACTGCAAGTAACTCAAAAACATTTTAACTTATGAACTGCAAACTTCATACACATGAAAAGCATAGACAGAGAAAGACACCTTTGGATTATATGGTCAAAAGTTCAGTCATCAAGGTCATGATGGACTTAGGTCCATTGTGGGACCCTTGATTATTTTGTCAGTTTTCAAGTTGTCTTAAGAGACAACTTAAGCTTAAGCTAGAGTGATAATATTTTGCTTACAGGTAGCGAAAGATTAGCTTTCTTGAAATCTAAATGTAGTAATGGATACCAGTTAGGCTTTGACCTTGATTGATCTTTTGGTTTCAGTATTACAAAATGTTTTGATACATTATATCTTTGTAAAGAAAATGCACCCACTTGGTGAACTATGATTCTTTTGACAGCTCGTTTAAATTTGTTTTTTGTTCATCAATAATTTAATGAATTGTCAAATTCTTATTAACAATGTTTTGTATGCTCTACCATGCCACACTTATCGTAATTAAACAATACATAATAAGACAATAAAAGGTTATTATGAACTTGAGCCAAAAGTTCATCTGTCTGTCAGTAATAACTTGCACATGTTTGGGTGCAAATGAAACCTGTTAAGGTAAAAGCTCAGTTTGATAACAGTTTTTCTGTCATTTGCTTAGAAAGGTCTGTCTATCTGTTTGGGTTGAATCACACTTTCATATTTAGCCATAATTTTAGAGTGATAAGTTTAGACTCGATGGAAACATTAACCGTTATGGGGAACAGTGCAACAGAAATATCATAGCAGTCACTATGAAGACACTTTTTTACTTAAATGAATATAAATATATGTTTTCTTTAAACTTATTTGGAAAAGATATCTTGATAAAATACAATACTGAACAATGATCAAGGTCAGAATCAGGTCACAATAGCAACACATGCATTCTCATTGAACACGTCTTTACTAGTATATTAAAGAAATGCTCAGGAGATCTAACTTCAGCTCAGCTTCTGTGATTTTTATGATTTTTACGAAGTGGCGGGGGGCATTAAGAGTTACTCTTGTCCGCACAATCTCTTGTCCGGAGCATATTTCCTGAACCGTTGCTTGTACTAGGAACAAACTTGACATGGATGTGCAGTAGCATGGGGCGGTGTGTCGCGTACCATAACCAGGTTTGTGACTGCAAGGTCAAAGGTCAAATCAAGGTCAAAGTTCAAAATCTAGGTCAAGACTCTTAAATATATTTGTCCAGAGAATATTTCCTAAACCGCTGCTTGTATTTAGATTAAACTTGGCATGGATGTGTAGTACCATATGGTGGTGTGTCGCATACTATAACCATGTTCATGACCTCAAGGTCAAAGGTCAAACTCTAGGTCAAATCTCTGAAAAATACTTGTCCGGAGCATATTTAAGTCACATCACAGAAAAATGCTTGTCCGGGATGTAACCTAAAGCATTGCATATATTGAGTTCAAACTTGGCATGGATGTATAACAGTACCAATATGGGGTTGAGACCGTCCATTCATTTGTCAAAAATCACTTGTCCTTGATAATTTGCCTGAACCATTGCATGTGTTGTGATCGAACTTGGCATGGATGTGGAATAGCATAGGGCATCGTGTTTCGTGCCAATATGGGGTTTGTGACCTCAAGATAAATGGTAAAAATCTAGGTCATACTTATTAAGCCAATTTTAATTTAACTTCATACAAATATCAAAAATGCAAAGACCTCATGCAATGTGGAGTTTCATGGTCCCAATGTCAAGTTAGCTGTTGCTATTAATAGATCCATGCGGGGGCATTTATGTCTTACCGACATTTTCTAGTTCTAGAATGTGACCAGTAGAGCTTTATTTGTATGTAATAAGATAACTTAACCTTTTTTCTACCAAGTTTCAAACTAACTTTGTGTTGAATCTTTTATTAGCATCTATAAACTATCATTTTTTTAAACATATTTAAATCGATAGAAAATCGTATTAACATATACAGAGTTGGTCTCTGATACATAATAATCTAGACTTTGTGTTACCAAGAAGATTAATCCAATAAAAGCTTTTAAAATGTTTTATAATTATTTCTGTCAAGTGATTATCTTCCTAGATCATGTTGATTAGAATGGTGAGGTATGTATGTTTCTGTGCTGTCCATCTTTCTGTCTCTCCATCCATTGTGATAATCTCGGATCTTTCCTGCATATAGAAATGAATGAAGCTATTATTTAGTGAATTATAATGGACATGAATGATATAATAATTCCACTTCATTCCTGATGTTGATTTAGGTCATGAAATACATGTATGCGTTTTCTGTATCATGAAAATTTTAGGGTCTGCAATTTTACGTGAAAGGCAGATTCGTTTGGTGATTTTTTGGGAGATAAATGCATAGATTCATCTAAGTAACAGATTGTTGGAAATCAGTGGCAAATTATCACAACAAAAACAGATGCTTGACCAGCATTTTATTTTGTTGGACCATGTGTAACTTCCAATCCCAAACATTAAATGGTCCAATGGCAGACCTAAAATTGTTTTAAAATTGAATCGTGAGATCAGATGAGGGTCAGAAAGGTTATGGAAAGCACACACACACACACACACACACACATATATTGATATTTATATTTTTAGGCCTTTGTAATTTTATCCTTTTTCTAGCTATTCAAACTTTGTGAGGAGGCTTAGAGTTAGAACAATTAAAGTGTTTGTATGAGAATCCATAGTAACATTCTCCTGCTATCGCTTAACCTTGGTCCTGGCTCCTTTTTTGTCCAGATAACCATTTTTCTAGGAGACATTCAACAGTGATTATTATGCTTTAAGAAATTGGAGATGATGGCATCATATAGTGGTAAGGACTAGTAATTGTATAGACCTTGTTTTATCAAAGTAAGTAAATTTGTAAAAAAAATGACTGATTTCTCTCACTGTTTATGCAGGTATATCTGGAAAAATGATCTTTGGAAAAGCTTCACGGACAAGCAAAAAAGAAACTTGAGGTAGCTGATACATGTTCATTGTACCATGCTTATAATCATGTATCTTCTCAGTATGGATGACTGCCTGTCCTGTGTGAAGTAGTATGTTTGTATGTGAAGTAGAATGGGTAAAGTGTGAAAGTCCTCACTTCAGCACTTCTTGTCAGAATGGGTGAAGTGTGTGAGTCCCCACTTCAGCACTTCTTATCAGAATGGGTAAGGTGTGTGAGTCCCCACTTTAGCACTTCTTATCAGAATGGGTGAAGTGTGCGAGTCCCCACTTTAGCACTTCTTATCAGAATGGGTGAAGTGTGTGAGTCCCCACTTTAGCACTTCTTATCAGAATAGGTGAAGTGTGTGAGTCCCCACTTTAGCACTTCTTATCAGAATGGGTGAAGTGTGTAAGTCTCCACTTTAGCACTTATCAGAATGGGTAAGGTGTGTGAGTCCCCACTTTAGCACTTCTTATCAGAATGGGTGAAGTGTGTGAGTCCCCACTTTAGCACTTCTTATCAGAATGGGTGAAGTGTGTGAGTCCCCACTTTAGCACTTCTTATCAGAATGGGTAAGGTGTGTGAGTCCCCACTTTAGCACTTCTTATCAGAATGGGTAAGGTGTGTGAGTCCCTACTTTAGCACTTATCAGAATGGGTGAAGTGTGTAAGTCCCCACTTCAGCACTTATCAGAATGGGTGAAGTGTGTAAGTCCCCACTTTCGCACTTCTTATCAGAATGGGTGAAGTGTGTGAGTCCCCACTTTAGCACTTCTTATCAGAATGGGTGAAGTGTGTGAGTCCCCACTTCAGCACTTCTTATCAGGATGGGTAAGGTGTGTGAGTCCCCACTTTAGCTCTTCTTATCAGAATGGGTCAGGTGTGTGAGTCCCCACTTTAGCACTTCTTATCAGAATGGGTCAGGTGTGTGAGTCCCCACTTCAGCACTTCTTATCAGAATGGGTCAGGTGTGTGAGTCCCCACTTCAGCACTTCTTATCAGAATGGGTGAAGTGTGTGAGTCCCCACTTTAGCACTTCTTATCAGAATGGGTGAAGTGTGTGAGTCCCCACTTTAGCACTTATCAGAATGGATGAAGTGTGTGAGTCCCCACTTTAGCGCTTCTTATCAGAATGGGTGAAGTGTGTGAGTCCCCACTTCAGCACTTCTTATCAGAATGAGTCAATAGTTATTTGTTTCTGTTATTGTGCTTGACCCCTCTTCAGAACCTGACAATTTTCCCAGTACTTTGCTCCTCTACATGTTTGGTAGTACTGTATTGAATTTCTTCATTTTTGTTTGCAGCACATTTGTGTCCAGATGAAGATAAGAGCAGTTCCCATGGAAACACATTGTCTAATGTCATAGAAATGGAGACAAACACAGGTAAATAGTTATTTGTTTCTTTTATTGCGCTTGACCCTTCTTCAGAAACTGACAGTTGCTCAGTACTTTGCTCCTCTACATGTTTGGTAGTACTGTATTGAATTTCTTCATTTTTGTTTGCAGCACATTTGTGTCCAGATGAAGATAAGAGCAGTTCCCATGGAAACACATTGTCTAATGTCATAGAAATGGAGACAAACACAGGTAAATAGTTATTTGTTTCTTTTATTGCGCTTGACCCTTCTTCAGAAACTGACAGTTGCTCAGTACTTTGCTCCTCTACATGTTTGGTAGTACTGTATTGAATTCCTTCATTTTTGTTTGCAGCACATTTGTGTCCAGATGAAGATAAGAGCAGTTCCCATGGAAACACATTGTCAAATGTCATAGAATTGGAGACAAACACATGTAAATAGTTATTTGTATTTCATATTGTGTTCAACTCTTCTTTAGATTGGTGATTTTCCTGGTACTTTTCTACTTAATGTGTTTGATAGAGGAGTATTGAATTTCTTCATTTCTTTGTTTTAAGTCAAAAGTTAAAGAAGACAATATTGAAAGTAATTTCTTAATTGTCCAAGTTACCACGTGTTGCCTGGAAAAAATAAAGCTGAAGCTAAAGTTCACTGTCTGATCACCTGTCTGTCCTACCTTAAAGGAACTTTCTAGTTTACTGTATAAGTAACTTTTGCTTTATTTCAGATTGGGTTCTTGTGTATGGAACAGTTACGGTTTTCTCTAAACATGGAGAAAGACTCCAGGCTTACCCTATGTATAAAGATAGATGCATTTTTGGAAGGTAAGTATTTGTCAGAGATATAACACATGTACCAATTTGATCCTGAAGTTAATATCTAAAGGAAAATCACATTCAAAGTTGTTCTTTAGTGTTTGAGTGTTTTGTGTGTGTATCTTTCTGTTACATCTACAACTGTCTGTCAACAGTTGAGCTCACTTGAGCTAATGAGGGCTCACTTGAGCTAATGAGGGCTCACTTGAGCTAATGAGGGCAGCAAAATTTAGTCCATTGTTTTTATATCCAGCAAAACTTTGCTTTTCATGTTTCTGATGACTACTCTGCTACTGCTTATGGATTTGATTAAAGCATGTAAGCTTGACTTCTGGTTTACAACTGCTGCAGGACATCAAAAAATGAAGAAAGAACTGTTAAGAAATTGCTCAGGTTTGTTGTATTTTCATGGTGCTCAAATGAAGGATATAGACCCACATAGTCCCCTGATTCTAATTCAGTTCAGTGAGTATAATTATGATGTTCAGATTAAAAACCGTAGTTAATAGGACCATTGCATTTTAGTTATAAATTCTTAATGTCATCAGGATCTTTTGGCAAAGATGCACGAGACATACAGTAATCACTTTGACCACTCATCCTCTCAGGAGTACAAAATTTGAATCCTGTTTCATTCAGAAACTGCAACTCTACACAGTGCAGTTTGAGTGTAGTGGAGAATCTACACAAAACACTGTGGAAAAGTTTACACAAAACATTGAAAACCAAGATGAAATTTTCCTTTGCTAGTAAAAAAACAGTGTTCATGTTTAGATTCTGCATAGTCAGGTTTAATTTGGCCTCCGTTCCATTTAATATCTCACTAAAGCTACACTGTACTGGAGAGGGAGGATAGAGAAAGACTCATATTGATGTTTGGGTCACAAGATAAAATGTGAAGGTCATTGTGACTGTAAATTTCCTAATTGTTCTTACGATTGTAGGTTGACAATATTGGAGAAAATTATTTTAAAATAGCACTTTTTTTCAGTGGCAGTCATTGCAACATAGTATTAAAATCCTGGAAAGGGGTAGCCACCGAACACTCAGAAATTTTTGTCAAACACAGCAAGGTATGTAAAACTATGGTGATAATTTTGTCCTTTTTATATGTCCACATTAAAAATGTGGGCCCATTATGCAATGCCACTGTCTCCCATCCGTCCATCCATCCGTCCATCCATCCGTCTGTCCGTCACACTTTTGTTTCTCTGCTGCTTCTCCAAAACTGTTACAGTTTCAAATGATCTGAAGGTGGCATATGAAAGGGTATTACTTGTAATTTTGCACCTGGGGTTCATATGGGGGTCCTACCCCTGGGGGAGAGGCAAATTGGCGTGGTCCAAAAATCATTAATTTCCACACTTCTTCTCCCAAAGCGTTACAGATCTCAATGATCTAAAGGTTGCATATTAAAAGGTATGACTTGTAGTTGTGCACTTGGGGTTCGAATAGTGGGGTCCCCTCCCTGGGGCAGAGGCTAATGTGCGTGGTCCAAATAAAGCTTTTGCACTTCTTCTCCGGAACGGTTACAGATACAAATGGTCTGAAGGTGCAAATAAAAGAGTATAACTTTTAGTTGTGCACCTTGGTTACAAATGTTGGGCCTGTCCCGAGGGAGGGGCGAATGGTAAGATATCAATCATGTCAACATGCGGGCGTATCATGCACTCGCTAGCGGAGCCCTATTTTTAAGCAATGCTAAATACTTCATGTATGTCCTTTTATTTAGCACAATGATCAAGTTTCAGCAACAAAGATTCAAAGTAGGAATTTTCCTTTATAAACACAACCTTTATATAGCGCATTTGAATCGTGATATACTTCTCTTTGTTCTGAAATTCTTATATTGTTAAGGTCATGCATAAGGGCACTAATCGTGGTGCTAATGCTGCTAACTTATGAATCCTGCTAAAATAAGTACATGCAAATGTATGTTATAGCTTTTGAACTGTCAAGTGATAGCTAGATCAATGTTAAGAGAAAGTGCTTTGCTCTGCAGTCCTGAAACTTTATTTACAATTTTGCCATGCCTACAAAACACCTGAATGAAATCCCTTGAAGAAACATTAGACTGAGTATGTGATAAGGTGACTACATCTCTCCGTCATTTCTTTCTTTCATTTATGATTTGGAATAAACTTTAGCACAACAATTTTTACTGTTTGCACATTTTTTCTTCACATTGCCATGAAAATTAGATTGTACAAATAAAAAGTCAAGGTCAAGAAAAGAAATTCTGAGATAAATGTGCAGAATACAGTACAAGTAATAAAGGATTGCTATCTGAAACTGAACTTCGGTCATCCAAAGTACTGGAATACACAATGTACACTTATACTGAGACTGATTATTGAAATGGACAACATTTCCTGTGCATGAATTAGTTACATTGTGATAAAGAAGTGAAATACATAAATTTTGACTTTAGACACAACATTATCTTAAAACTTGAACTGGAAATATACACTACAAATACTGAAAAATGCAAAGGTGACTTAACACACAAATCATATATAACTGAACTGGGGTCATACACTCATAATTAAATAAAGTAAAGTAACTGGGGACTTAACACATAACATTATCTATAACCTAACTGGGGACTTAATGCATAACATCATCTATAACCTAACTGGGGACTTAACACATAACATCATCTATAACCAAACTGGGGACTTAACACATAACATCATCTATAACCTAACTGGGGACTTAACACATAACATCATCTATAACCTAACTGGGGACTTAACACATAACATCATCTATAACCTAACTGGGGACTTAACACATAACATCATCTATAACCAAACTGGGGACTTAACACTTAACATCATCTATAACCAAACTGGGGACTTAACTCATCACATCATCTATAACCAAACTGGGGAATTAACACATAACATCATCTATAACCTACCTGGGGACTTAACATATAACATCATCTATAACCAAACTGGGGACATTCATTCATACTGAAAAAAAAAGTTACTAGTGACTTCAGATGTAACGTTCTCTGTAACTGAAATAGGGACATGCACGTATATGTACTTAAGTGATAGACATAGGAGTTGACTATATAGTTTTCTATTTCCACCATGTACAAGTGAATAAGAAGACATGAGAGAGATCGGAATCACATACATGTAGAAAACATGATACAAAAAACATGGGTAAAATATAAAGGCGACATGATATAAAGTGACTGTGGTAGGTGATAAAGGCGTCTTAAAAAACAAAAACGGGGTTATACTTACTTTTCCAGAGTAGCAAAATATTTTCCCTTATAGCCAATATAGCAAGAGATTTCAAATTTTAAAGAGTATTGACGCAAGAATGGAGCAGTGTTTTTCAGAGGAGTCAGCTATTATTGAAAATGTGTCACTTCAGGATATCAGAGGCATTCAGTATGACCATAGATCGCATTGCATCGAACACATGGTAATATTTACCCGTTTTCTTGTGATGACATAACTTGTGATTTTCCTCATGAATATGCATTTCATGAAGGAGTTAATTAGATCATTTCAGGCAGATATCTCTGCTATGGATTCAATTCCAGTTTTGAAACTTTGTGCATGTCTAAATGGGCACATTATCACATGTATTCAGGAAAATTCAAGTGAAGAAAAATGCTTCCCTCGGAGGTACTCAGCCATTTTAACTTCACATAGATCTGTTTGTATACAAACCTTTCACTGTCAGTAAAGTTTTGAGTTGACTTGAACAGACTGCTGAAGTTTGATTGACTAAGGAATTAAGGTCTTACTGCTTATGTGTATTACAGGCTTTCCTAAGAAGTTTATGTGGCAAAAACAAAAGAGCCAAGGTCCTTGCAGTTATAAACATAATGGACAGGAAATTCATCTTTAATTATCCAGGTAAATGAAAAGAGATTTTTACTGCAATTCAGGTAATTCTAGGTTGTCAAAAGAGACAGGTTTACTGTTCTAAAATAAGTGTGCGAGTTCCCGAAAAGCCAAATCAAAAGCCAAAGATGCTGACCTTGTGACCTTGACTTTGAACTTTGACTTTAAAAAAAACAACTTTAGCCAAGGTCATATATTCTGAACCCTAAGAGGAAGGGCTTTCATATTTAATTTGTTTGTTCCTTGTAAGAAAACCTTTCCATTAGTACCAGAATTTTGACTTTGTGACCTGACCTGACCTTTGACCTACTTTTCAGAAACTTTAATCTTGACTGTATCTTCTTAACCCTAAGAGGAAGGACTATTATATTTCATATGTGTATTCCTTGTGATAAGATCTTTCTATTGGTACTAAAAGTTTTGATAAATGTAACACCTATTGAAGGTCTAGTTCACATCCAGTGTCAAATTTTCAACAGGCAGGACACAAGTTTATTAAACATTTACGCTTAACTAGAGTTTCTCAAAACTTTTTGCAGAAGATGATAGTGAAGAAGAGCAAAAGGATGAAGATGAAATGGAGAAAGAACAGTACAATGTACCACAATCATACAATGATGCTGATGATGAAACGGAGAAACAGCTATTCACAGATGATGATGTGGATTACATTCCAGATAGTGACTCCAGTCAGTAAGTAAAGTTTGCCTGGACATTGCATGATGATTTACATATAATACAGTAATATGGTAATGAACTGTGCATGTACATGCATTCCCTTTTACAAAAACTCTTAACAAATGTTCTTCTGTTTTAAAAATCATTATTACATCTTCTTATCATAGCTCTTGGAGACAAATGTCGGTGTAACAGAGGTCATTATTTACTTCAATACCTCAACAAGGATTCGAACCAGGGACCCCTGGCTTACTAGTCTGACGCTCACCCAATCGAGCTAAAGAGAAGTTCTCCCTAGCTGAGCAGTATATTGCAGCTGGTATTTTAAAGGGTTACATACTTCCCCTCCAGGAAATAACTCGTCCTCAAGTTTCCAGGGGTTACAATGATGCTGGTGGGGCATGGCTAAGTATTTTTCCAGAGTGCCTACATGGGCGCCAATGTAACAGAGGTCATTATTTATTTCAATGCCTCCACAAGTATTTGAACCCAGGACCCCTGGCTTACTAGTCTGACGCTCAACTGATCTCCCTGGCTGAGTGGTATATTGCAGCTAATATTTTCCAGGGTTACATCTGGAAAGCTGTTGTCATATCTCTGGTGTAGGCGGCAGGGGTTCTGTCTGTACGAAGGGTTTCATATGGTTTTTATCTTGTATAGTCATAGCATACAATGAGACTTTTCAGCTCACAGGGACGAATGTCTGGAGAGCTAATGTCACAGAACTAGGGTCAGCGTCTGTTAGCACTGGCATCTGGCATAAACAAAAACTTTAACTTTGGTCATATCTTTTGAATCATAAGAGGTAGGGCTTTGATATGTCACAGTACCTTTCTGTTGATTTCATTTTATTTTACCATGTGACCTTGACTGTAACCTTTAACTTATTTTTAAAAAAAATTAACCTTGGTCATAACTTTTGAACCTATTAAAGTAAGGCTTTCATATTTCACTTGTGTATTCAATGTGACAGAACCTTGCCAGTGATGCTAAAATTGATCAAGTGACCTTGATAACGACCTTTGTCCTACTTTTCAAAGAAATAAACTCTTCATATCTTTTAAATCCTTAGAGGTAGGGCTTTGATATTTCTCACATTTACTCCTTGTGAAAAGATCTTTCTGTTGGATTCATAATAAAGAACGGACGTGATTGTCCCGAGCTCCGCTAGGCGATGAGAAAAATATTTCCGATTTAAACCGTAAACAAGGACAGATTGTGGTTCTTTTTGACAGAGTCGTGCCAAAAGGCACTGCCGAATTGCAGTTAAAATTTCAAAAGATTTGAAGCCAGGAAACGATGAAAATACGGTGAAAATCAACATGCCGCAACTAACCGGCAAGCATGGCGACGTAAACAAACAACAAGATAAGGATACGACGGCCCGCGCGACAAGATCCTCAAGTCGAACCGGGGCTAAAACGGTCACTGGAAACCCGTTTTCTCTTCCGTTGGAGATTCCTGTAAGGTTTGCTCTATTTTACCGGACTCAAATACAAAAGCACTAAAGTGCCGTAGATGCAGTCTTCAATACTGTATCAAATGTGTAAATAAGGATGAAAATGAGCATGCTGTTTTAACAAAATCAGCAGACTCAATGTGGTTTTGTCCCCCATGTCTTGCTTCTGTAGAGAAAAACCTCCAAACAGACATACAAATCGAGAGAAAATGTGCTGAAATCATGGAGATTTTTGAGGATAGGATAAAATCCCTGGAGAATTTGATGCAGAGCAAGTGCAACGAGGAACAGGTTAAGGAAATAATCAGAAAAGAGGTAAACAAAATCACGGAGGAGGGTGGCAAATCTTTGCACACAGAGCACAATATTGCTAATAAAGATACACAGCAAGATGTAATTTCTGAACTGAATGAGAGAAAATCTAGGGAGTCCAACATTGTTGTATTCGGCGTGAAGGAGCAAACTGCTACCGACGGAAAGACAAGGCAAATTGCAGATGTGAAGGAAATACAGGAAATGCTCGAAGCGTGCAAAGTAAATTATGAGGACAATGTTGCCAAGGTATTTAGACTTGGCAAGTACGATAAATCCAAGAACAAATCTAGGCCTATTTTAGTTTCTTTTGCTTCGTCCGAGAAAAAGAAATATCTATTCAAAAATATATCTGCACTTAAGGAAAATGAAAAATACTGCAGCATCCGGATCAGTAATGATCTTACACTAAAGGAACGTGAAGCAGAAACCGCCCTGAGAGAAGAGGCAAAATCAAGAGAAAAAAATGAGTCGGGGGAATATATACACTGGGTACGGGGACCGCCGTGGAACAGGAGGATTGTACGATTGGCAGTAAAAAGGAATTAATAAAACACACACATAAACTCCGATGCATGTTTACTAACGCTGACACACTTACAAACAAAATCGATGAGCTAAAATCTATCATCCGACAGGAGAAACTGGATATGGTTGGAATAGTAGAGGCATTCCCAAAAAATTCAAGGTATCAGATAAACAAGTCTGAGCTGAGCATTGAAGGCTACGAGCTGTTTCCGGGAGAAATAAAACAAGACCGAGGATCTCGAGGAGTCATTATATACACGGCACAAAATCTAGGAGCAACAGAAATAACATTTAAGAATAAGTTTGACGAGCAGCTGTGGATACAAATTAATCTGGATAAAGGAAATATCTTAACAATCGGATGCCTTTACAGGAGTCCTAACAGCAGTGAAGAAAATAATTTGGATTTATGTACACTTTTTAGTAATATAGAGAAATCAAAAACATCCCATTTACTGATAATGGGAGACTTCAATTTGAAAAATATAGATTGGCATCAATTGATACCGTCTAGGGGATCAAGTAGACTGGAATTTAAATTTCTAGAGTCGGTAAAAGACGCATTTCTGTATCAACATATTAACAACCCAACAAGAGTAAGAGCTAATAACGAGCCTAGCATTTTAGATTTACTATTTTCAAATGAACAGGATATGATAGGTAATATTGAAATACGAAGCGGGCTCGGAAAAAGCGATCACGGTACTATATTTTTCGATTATAGCTGTACAAAAGCATATAACATCAGTAAGACTATCAAGTATGATTACAACAAAGGGGACTATGAACAAATAAGAAAAGAATTATCGATTGATTGGAAGAAAGCATTAAGTCACGCGTCGGATACAAAATCAAAGTATGAGATCTTTTATCAGATAATTAAGTCAACCACCGATCGATATATACCAAAAAGCGAACAAAAGACAGAATCCACTAGATAACCAAACTGTACAGGCCATTAAACGGAAGCACAGAAGCTGGCAGAGATACATTGAAACAAGAGAGGGCGATAAATACAAAGAATATATACGCGCCAGAAATAAAGTAAAAACTTTAATAAGAAAATGTAAAAGAAATATGGAGCAGGAGATCGCGCATGCAGTAAAAACAAACCCGAAGAAGTTCTGGAGATATGCTAGCTCTAAAACGAAAACAAAGTCTGGAATCCCTGATCTGCACGTCAAACATGGAAATGAAACAAATGTCGCTAAAACTGATAAGGATAAGGCGAATGCATTAGCAAACTTCTCCAGTGTATTCACTGTGTCGAACTGCAAGACTACATCCCAGTTCTGAAAGATTTTACTGTAAACAGTCCGTTACCAAATGCCGAAATATCAGAACTTCAAGTATATAACATTTTAAAATCATTAAATCCCACTAAATCGCTAGGACCTGACAATATTCGTCCGAGAGTACTTAAAGAAACCGCCGATATATTGAAAACACCCTTATGTGATATCTTTAACTCTTCCCTGAAGTCCGGGGAGCTTCCCGAAGGCTGGAAAGAAGGCCAGGTTACTGCAATACACAAAAAGGGGGACAAGAAATCACCGGCAAATTACAGGCCAATCAGCTTAACAAGTGTACTTTGCAAAGCTATGGAGAAAATCATCAGAGGAAAGATTATGAAAAATAACAATCTCCTAAGTAAGCACCAATTTGGATTCGTAAACGGAAGGTCAACTGTTTTACAGATGCTTAAAGTTATCAATCATTGGACAGAGGTTATCGATCAAGCGGGATCAATACGAACAGTTTATCTTGATTTTATGAAAGCTTTCGATACTGTACCACATAAACGGCTATTGGGCAAATTAAGGGCATACAGACTATCACCAGAAATAATCCAATGGGTTCAAAGTTTCTTAACTGGTAGGAGACAACGCGTATCAGTAAATGGGGAAATGTCAGATTGGAGTGCGGTAACAAGTGGAATTCTACAGGGAAGCGTTTTAGATCCATCCCTTTTTGTAATTTATATCAACGATCTTCCGGAAACCATAAACGCCAGAACATATTTAATTGCAGATGACACGAAAATCTACAGTCATAGCAATCACCAAAATCTCCAGAAAGACTTAGACAAGCTCCAACAATGGTCTGATAAATGGCTCTTGAAATTTCACCCGGACAAATGTAAAGTTTTGCACGTAGGAAAGAAAGCCGATAAAACACTGTTACATTTATATAAAGGCGAAGGAAATGAAAGAGTCGAGGCTACACTTGATCATGTGTCAAAAGAAAAAGACCTTGGAATCATAACAGACAACAGCTTAATTTTCAGTGAACATATTCACGATATAGTTAATAAAGCTAACAGAATAATGGGAACCATCAGAAGAACTTACACATACTTAGACAAAAAATCATTCTGTCTTTTATATAACGCGCTTGTACGCCCGCACCTTGAATATGGGGCCTGTGTGTGGAATCCCTATCTCCAAAAAGACATAAATGAGTTGGAAAGCGTACAAAGAAGAGCAACGAAACAAATACCAGGAATGAAAGACTTAAGTTATGAAAGCAGGCTAAGGTTTCTTAAACTACCGACACTGAGGCACTGAGGCAAGTATACAAACTAACACACGGAGGGTATGATAGGGATGTCGCTGATCATTTCCTGGTACAAAACAATAACAAAACAACAAGAGGGCACAGTCTCCCATTGCTAAAAAGAAGAAGCAGACTAAATCTGAGGAAGTATTCTTTCTGTGAACGGGTGGTAAACCACTGGAACTCACTACCTGATGCCGTTGTAACATCACCTACAATCAAAACTTTCGAATCCCGATTGGATAAACATTGGGGGCAAACTGAACATGTTTATAATCATGAGCTAGACAATAATACACTGATACATATTCGGGATACTATTTCCATTAACTCTGATCTGGATATATAGGCTGAATAAGCCTGCGTCCAGTATATTATTATTATTATTATTAATAATAATAAACTTCGACCTTTTGACCTTGAAGTTTGACCTGCCTTCAAAAGCAAGCCCCTGCTAGGCAAAAGCACCCACCAGCGAGCTCCGTTGTCTTCGGACTACTTTTGTTGAAAATGTGTTACCTTATATAGCTGTTGAGTCTAATTTGACTCAACAAGCTCTATTGTCTTCTGGTAACCATGTTATGGACCTTTTTTTATTATGACCTGGAAACAAAGTCAGGGGGCATCTAGTTTTTGGTCAGTTCTTCTGTCAATTTGTTTATCTATAAAACTTGTATACCTTGGTCATAACTTTATATCCATAAGAGGTTTTTTTTTTTTTTTTAATTTTACGTGTGAATTCCTTGTAATAAAACCCTTTTGGTTGATGTCAAAATCTTTGTACTACTGATCTGGACCAATCTTTGACTTAAACTTTAATATTGGTTGTATCTTTTGAACTATAAGAGGTGAGAGTTTTCATGTGTATTCCTTGAGACAACACCTTCCCATTGGTACCAATTATCTGACCTTTTGACCATGACTTTTGACCTACTTATTCATTTTCTGTGAAACTTGTTGCCATACAGGGGCATCAGTAGTTCACAAACACATGTTATTGAAGTAGAAAGACGTTGATTTTACCTTTGCCGTGTATTCAAGTAGACTGTGTCTTTGCATTTTAGAAACTTTGTTAATACTTCACTAATCACTGTAATGTTATTGAGAAAATAATTGAAATTTTTCCTTCAGTGTTGCAACTGCGTTAGAAACATGAATTAACTTCTGTGATATCCTGTTGGACAATTTACCTCTTCCTCTAATCTTAAGTCTCCTAATAGTTCTCTTATTCTTTCTTAAAATGGGAAACAGACAGTATGGAAGATGATACAGACTTGGAAGATGATGAATTTCATGAAAGATCCAAGAAAATCTCAAAAGATCTCAATGTTTCCAAGAGGACAGGATCATCCAAGAAATTCTCTGATCTCCATGTTTCAAAAAGGCCAGTTGAGGATGGCAATGAAAGTGCAACAATACCTGTGCCCCCCCCACATCAGATACTGTTTGTGTTCAATCCACTCACTCTTTGGAAGGAAAACAGAAATGGGATAAAAGACATGCATGCAAATACTGTGAAAATCTCTATCCAAAGATAGCAAGGCACCTTGAAACAGTGCATAGTGATGAAGAAGATGTTGCAAGAGCTCTTGCCTTACCAAAACATTCAGGAGAAAGGAAAGATGCATGGGCACAGATTCAAAATGAAGGAAACTGGGAGCACAATTTTGAAGTTCTCAAATCAGGGAAAGGAACTCTTATTCCTAAATACAGAGAAAAAGAAGATGGTAAGCCTATCTCTAACTATATCCCATGCACAGGGTGTAAAGCATTATTTTCTAAGAAATCTTTGCATGAACATAGGAAATTATACAAAGCAAATTCCTCCAACAAACTAGGCCAAGGAGTAAAAGAGGGAAAGATGCTGTTGCCTCTGCCAAAGAATGTAGGTGAAAGTTTTTACAAGTGGGTCATACTGTCCATGGTTAATGATGACATGTTCTCTGTTGTTACCAATGACTCATAGATAATGAATTTTGGAAAGAGGCTATTTGACAACAAAGACATTCAAGAGCACACGCCTAATCATATAAGTGGCAGAATAAGGGAGTTAGGCAGACTTGTCTTGGAAACCAGAAAACTTCCTTCACCCATCTTCAGTTTGGAAGATTGTCTGAATCCTCACAATTTTTATACTATTGTTTCTTGTGTGAAATCTCTAGCAGGATTTAATGAAGATACCCATTTCTACACCACACCCTCATTAGCTTTAAAGGTAGGATACAGCCTTCAACGGTGTGCTAAAATTCTGGAGTCTAATGGTATTGCAGGAAAAAACCAGAGTAAGAAAGAAAATGGTGAAAATTTTCTTAAGCTGTACTCCTCCAATTGGAATGATTTGATTTCTTCGTGTGCCAGACAGACACAAGAAGAAAAGAAGTACAATGCACCGAAAATGCTGCCTCTGAGTCAAGATGTTTACATGTTGACTAGATTCTTGAAATCAAAGATGGGGACCATGATGCAGCACCTCGTAGATGATATTTCCATCTATTTTGAGCTGTTAAAAGTAACTCTTTGCCTGGTTACACTATTTAATAGGAAAAGTGGTGGAGATGTCCAAAGAATTACCGTAGCAACCTATAAACATGCGCTGAAGATGCAGAACAGCTTCCTATTTGACAATGAGGTCAGGTCAAGTCTTTCTACACTTGAAAGAGCACTTAGTTCATCAATGACTCGCATTGAAATAAAAGGAAGGCAAGAGAGAAAGGTTGCAATCATTTTAACAAAGGATATGCTTTCAAGTATCAACCTTCTGTTAGAGAAGAGGGAGGAGGCAAGTGTTTTTGGAAAATATGTATTTTCCAGGAAATCACCTTCCACAAGGACATACAGAGCAAGAGATGTATTGCGAGAAATGTGTTTGAAGGTCAATCTCAAGTATGCAGACCTGATCACGTATACAAATTTGCGAAAACACATTGCCACTATGGCCCAGGTACATGAACTGAGCGAAAATGGACAGGACCAGCTAGCCAAGTTTTTGGGTCATGATATACGCATACACAGAGAAGTATACAGACAGCCTCTGGACTTGGTCCAAAAAACAAAAATCACCAAGATGTTACTTAGAGTAAATGAAGGGCTAGATATAGAGAAAATGACTTTCAATGAGGAAGGTAAGTCTCCGATATATTACTTTACATCTAATAAATTGTCTTAATCTTTCCATTGGTAACTTATTACTGATATACCCTTACAAAGTTTTGGTTATATAGGAATCATTCTGCCTGTCTTTCCCTCTGTCCATATTCAGTTAATTTCTCTTGAAGTATAAGAGGCAGGGCTTTCATTTTACATACACTTATCCATCTTGACATGGGCTACAATTTTATACCAAGAATTTTGACCAATTCAAATGACCTTGAACTTCAACAGGATTTTGAAAATTGATTCAGACATTATGTAAGCTACTTCTCTTAAAGTATGAGGGGTAGGGCTTTCATATTATATAAATTTAAGCATCATGACAGGAGCTACAATTTGTATACCATGACTTTAGACCTTGAACTTTGACTGGATTTTGAAAAGTTGGTAAAGAAGTTCTGTAAGCTATTTTCACTAAAGCAAAAAGGATAAGACTTTCATATTACACACATACAGCTGCCAGCAGAGGGTATTAGTATTTACACCTTATTCCTGTCAAACTTAGAAACAGTGGCCATGACTAGTAGATAACCTTATTGATTTCTAGTTCCAAAGGTCAAAGGCGAAGGTCATTTGACCAAGGTTAAACATCAAGGTTAACCACTACCTTACCAGGTCTGCTTAGTGACAAGTATGCTAAAATCAAAACTGTATGTAATTGTATTATTAAATTGAAAGAAATTCAAACACAGCTTAAATTGAGCTTTTGTGGTAGTGTCATACATTGTCCAGTCGCACTGAACATGCTTAAACTTAATATAAAGAGCAAATGCTTGAGTTTCTAAATTCTATATCATTCAAATTTCAACCTTGTGTCCATTCAATCAACAAATATGGCCTATGATTTGCTGACACATATTTGAGTTCTACATGCTTACTCCTGGTATTTCATTGAAACTTGGTGGGGGCAAATAGTCCAAGTCCTTAGCAAAATTGTATCAGTGGCTGTAATTGATTAACAATAAGAAAAGCTACCCTGACCATTGATTTAGCAAAACATTTTTAACAATATCAGTTTGCATAAGGGTTTTCTGGTTTCTGATTACAGAATAAGTAGTGTGTAATGTCCCCATTTCCTTCACTTCATTTCAGTGTATGTCCCCAGTTCTGATTACAGAATAAGTAATGTTAAGCGCCCATTTCAGTGCTACAATTAAGTCCATGTCTTTCAGTGAAAAATAATAAACAGAAAGCAAGCCTTGAAGGTTCTCAACTCAAAACCTAGTTTTGTTTTTCCACCAAATTTTTTTATCAATTTTATACCGTAGCCTCAGGGTGTGTCATGACCTAGACGCAAGGTCATTTGGTACGCGTTACAATGGACTGGTGTATAAAAAAACCTTGTTTGGGCCATAACTCAGATACCCCTGCATGAAATTGGATCTTACTTAATT